>NW_026992684.1:0-38878 GCF_028769735.1 Zonotrichia leucophrys gambelii
GCCTCTTTCGGCAGACTAAAGTACATCCATGTCACAATCGATGCCTTTTCCAGTGTGATTTTTGCCTCTGTCCATGGTGGTGAAAAATCCAAAGTGTGTGCAGCTACATGTCCTGCAGTACAATCAGAAATCAATAGCAAGATGCAGAAACCCTCAACCACTCAGTAAAATATGAAGAAAACATGTAATATTGATTTTAAAAGCACCCCTGTAAAGACAGTTGAGAAGAAGCCAGAGAAACCAAAGTAAAATGCCTGAATTGAAACCTTTTTTTTTTTTTTTTTCCCTCAGAAAGACATTAATAATGGATTTTCAATGCAAGAAGAAAAACTGAAACCCACACCAGATTCTCCTGGTAATAACAGCTTTCTGCAAAGCCCAGCTATTAATGTAACAGGGACGTCCATCAATCAAGCACACAGAAAGTACTTTGAGAGCTAAAAAAAGAGCATGCAAACATCTGCATTTGGCAACTTAAATTTTGCCCTTAAGCATAAGGAACATAATAAATTATCAGGAGGTTGGGCTTGAACTTGTTTTCCTCCATCCTGGACCTAAATGCTGGGGATAAGAATGAAGGTACACAAACATGCTGCTGCTGAGATTTGTCATGACAAAAAGTGGGTGAAAGGAGCACGATTTCATTTGCTTTTTCATTTGAAAACACTAGTGCAAGAGAACACCAAGCAGGGGTGGAGCATCTCCCTGTGTGCAGCTCAGGGAGCTCCTGTGAACCCTTTTCCACCTCCAGCATCCTCAGCACATCCAAGACTGCTGGGGTGGTCCCACAGTGGAGTGACAAATGTGCCAGTGTGCTCCAAGGTGCCCACAGCTCCCTCCTCGCCCAGCTCCTTCCCTGCTCCCCATGAAACTGTGGTGATTTTGGCAGCTCCTCAGTCCCTCAGTGTTCTCTTCAACCATCACATTACACTTGGGGTCCATCCACGCAGCCAAGCACTGTGTGGGGTGTCCCAGCAACCCCAGAAAAGCTGGATTGGCACCAGGGGAACGGCTGCAGAAAGCAGCTGGGGTGTCCCCACGCCTCCAGTGTCTCCCCCCTTGTAAAACACTGCAGGTCAGAGCAAGTGCTGGAGATAATGAACACAATTTACGGATTCCAGCCCAGGAGACTGCAGGCATGGCTGCAACTAAGTCTTAATAAATTCTGAAGAGTGACACCATAAAATGGCATTATGGAAGGCTGTATTTATTGTCTCCCCATGCTTCCGTCTCCAAGGTGCCACGTTACACTTAATAACAGTTTTCTCCCCAGCTGCCAGTGTTGCAAACCCTGACAAGCTAATGGTCGGGCCAGCCCTCCCCAAACACACACATCTCACCCAGTACACAGCTTCCATGGCAGGAACAGGCAAAAAGGATTAAACCAGTCCTGCCCAGCTTGCTGCCCAGCCTGTCCCTCCGTGATGACTCGCAAGGCTCCCTGCCATGCAGCAGGACAGGAGTTTTGCCCCTGGAAGAGATGCAGAGGAGGAGCAGCTGCTGAAGGGTAGTACCTGCATGCCCAGTGTCCTGCTGGGACAGGAGCATCCCTGCCCTGCCCGCTGGGAAACCAAGGCCCTGCCAGCAGAGCAGCCCCACCTGAAACTGCTGCCTGCTGTCACAGCAAGCTCTGGGCAAGGCACCAGCACAGCCCTGGGGGAACCATGGGGAACCAGGGATCCTCATGGAGAACCAGAAGTCATCAAGGAGAACCACGGAGAAGAAGAGATCTTATGGAGGAGGACCATGGTGTGGAGAGTTTATTAATAGTGGTTACTGAGAAAGGCCATACGACATAATGCGTTAGTTAAGCAGAGGAGGAAGTCAGCGTCCAGCAAGCTGAAGGAAGAATGACTCAATTAGCAATCAGTGACCTTGCTGAAACATGAGTAGGATAGAGATATTCCTGAATATATTGAGATATAAAGTATAAAAGTAAACAGAATGCAGAATAGGATGTGATGTAACCAATCCGAACTCAACTTCAATATTAAAGCTCTATGAACTGTATAACCCGACTGATCAATAATGGCCTGGGATCAATATTCGGCCTTCCAATGGGGACAGTCCAAGAGACCGAAACCATAGACCAGAGGTCCTATAGAACCATGGCAACAAGTCATGGAGCAGGTCCCATGAGACCATGGACCAAGACCTGTTCCCACAAAGGACAGACTCACCATCTCCAGCTCATTCCGCAGTGCACTTCATGGTTCCATATTTAGCTTTTGGAGCCCTGGATACAATTTTTCTGGAGCGTAATCTTCACTGAGCTTCTTGTTCTCCCTGCTGGTGTAGTGTTCAAAGCCTGCAAGAAAATCCCTTTGAGCTTCAGGCAGAGCCTTGGGTGCGGAAGGAGACTTGACAAGTATAAAGATGCTGCTGTTCCATCCCTGCCTGCATTGCCTGCACTGCAGAAGGCACAAAAAAAATCATGTGAACCATCTTTAGTTCTCTTCAGATTACAAAAAGGTAACAAAACCCCCCAAACTCACATATATCAGTTTATCAAGTACAGCAAACAGTACAAACAGGAGTGCAGGTGTGTTTGGCCTGAGAACACTCGCAGCGGATGGAGATGAGTGTGAACATCTCCTCACCCAGTGTCCCCCCCTCTGGCCTCCATGTCCCTCCCCTCTTGCCAGCTGACAGTGACCAGCTCTCCTCAGCAGCCTGGCTCTGCTCCTCCTCCAGGACAAGTCCTTTCCCCTTCAGAAAGCAAACCAAAGGTTTAGAGAGCATCTGGAGAGATCAGTGTGTGGAAGGATGATGAAACAGGAGTCAAGTGAAAGCCCCTTGACTTCTCTTCCAGCAAAGGCTCTGCCCTCATGGACCCCCTTCCCTGCAGCCTCTGGCTCCTGGCTCCAGCCCTCTGGACCCACAGCTCCCCAGCAGCTCAGACATTTCCTGCTGCCTCTTTTCAGAGGAGCCCTTTCTGTGCTTGCTCTGCTCAGACTGCAGCTGATGTTAGTGGGGGAGCAGTCAGCACCACCACCAGGGCTTGCAGCCATCTGTGAAGCCCCCGTGAGATTTTCTGTCTTAAAAAAGGCACTGCCAGAGAGTCCCTGATAGCTGAGCCTGGAAACACCTCTGGGATCAACCCCTGCTCAAGCAGTGTCCCCTCCAGCCCCAGGCCTGTGCTCAGGTGGGTCTGGGATGTCCCAGGACTCCAACACCTCTCTTGTGCAGCTGGCCTGCTCCAGTCACCCTGCAGTAACCAGATTTTTCTGTGTTTAAGCAGTGTTTTCTGTATGTTTTGCCGTGGAGGTGTCTTGGAATGGCAGCACAGCCAGTGGGACAGCAGCCACTCCTCCAGCATTCCCTCAGACAGCCCATAAATACCTGCACTCCACCTGCAAAACCCATCACCATGTGCAACCCCCTTACAGCTCTAGCTAGTCCAGATACAGCCAGGGGAAACAATTTTTTGTGTATTATCTGGTGAAGAACAGACAGATAACTGTAATTAGTAGCACCCTGGTTAGGTGAAATGATAGTGTAAATAATGAAGATCAGGTGGGCTTTGTTTCAGATAAGGAAAGTAGCAGATTCTATCAAAATGTAAATGCAGCTCAAAATCCTGCCTCGGTGATCACTTAGAGGTGCTTTTAGAAACACCATCAGCCTGAGATGCAGAGGTATTGCTTGGGCTGAATGACACATCCTAAAAATAAACCCTGGTCCGGGGCTAACATGTAAATTGTTGATTAAATCTATTTATTCACACCCCGCAGTGATGGGGGAGACTTGCAGCTCCCTGTTCCTCCTCTGGCTTTGCAGGATCACTGGCACATTCCTGTTATTGCTGCTTGCAAGGTGTCATGGTTTGACCAGAAGGAGTGGAATTCTGGGAAGCTGTGGTCAACCAATGAGGTTTTGGTTTGAGACTGCTCGGTGTGCAGTGGGGTTTGGACACACCTCCGAGAATCACAGGGGTTAAAAGCAAGGCACTGACTTGGCACTTCCTCTTTGGACATCGCAGCGAGGAGTTCAGATCTCTTCCCCCGTCCAGCCGCTGCTGCTGGCGGGGGGACGGCCATGCGGTAGGCCTGGGGCTGGACAGTGATGGGTTGAGGGGCTTCGGGGGCTTTCAAGGATGGAAGGGTGGAGGGCCCAAGAGACATCGAGCCCTCGGGCAGCCAGCATCCCCCCCCCCCCCCCCCCCCCCAGGAGAGAGAGAAGAGAGAGCCGGCGGCACCGAATGTGATGGCAGCCAGCCAGAGGAGAAGGGGGAGGGAAGAGTGCCCGGCCGGCCGCAGAGCACGTGTGGGAGTATCATCTCGTCCAGGACAGACAGAGACTGAAAACTTTAACCCTTTCTTGCATGATTGGGGCCTTGCAAAATGCTAATCCTCCTCGAAGCTGAATAAGAAGGAGATAGAGATGAGTAAGATAAGGACTGGCCCAAAGAATGTGGAGATGATTGGATGGGAAGATGATTTGGAGTGGCCTTTGGCTGGACTTTTCTTGTGGCTATGGACTCAGTTGTTCCTGTGACACAGACTGCATTTAGGGGGAGCAGTGCCTCAAAACGAAGGTTCTTCGTGAGGACCCCCGGCCAGGGGTTGGAAATAGGGGGGGGAAGTGTCCCAAAAGCAGAGACTGTGCCTTTTGGAGTAACAAGGCATCCTTGAAAGACAACCCTAAAGCAGCTCTGTCCATGCCGTCAGTGGTGAGAGACTGGCATGGAAGACGAGTACAAGCGCGAGGACTTTTTTTTCTCGGCGGTGCCGAAGTAACAGAGAAGCTACACGAGTTTCAGTGTGTTTCAGAGAGCTATGGAACGAGAAGGACTCCTTTCCTCTTCATGAACTGATGTTTGAGTTACTAAAGTGTCGTGCCGGTGGCAGTTGTTTTGGGAGAATGTATTGGTTGGAAAGTCAGTGGTGGGGGAGGAGGAAAATGGTTTTTTTGTAGGTTTTCAATTCTTTTCTTTTTTTCTCATAGTTCTCCCTATTTTCTGTAGTTTAGTAATAAAGTGTCTTAGTTTAAGTTGAGCCTGTTTTGCTTATTCGGTCACATCTCACAGCAGACACAGGTGAGGCATTTCATGGGGCACTGCTCTGTGCCAGCTCAACCATGATAGCTTTTGCTGGTACAGCAGGGCTGGAAAAACAGAACCATATTTATTTTTTAACTAGGAAGATTCCTCAGGATGCCAAAGCAAGCAGCTTCAGTAAAGCAGAGCCATTTGTCTCAGTGTGCATTCAAGTAAGAACAAATGCAAAACCAGCTTCTAGACCTCAAGGAGCATCAAATAGCTTTTCAATTTATGTCCCAAATTCCCTGCAGATTCTGAAATGAACAGAGGGCAGGGTTCAGAGAAAATGCCTCGCTCAGTCAAGACAGCTGGATGGATATTCTGAGTTTTCCTCAGAGGAGAAGGTGCTTTTGCACCAGAATGGAGCAGGCACAGCACGTGGCTCTGGAAGGATCTGTGGAAAAAGCAGACCTGTTGCTTGTGTGACCCTATAAATAAATGTATGGAAAACTGAATAACTTGGGAAAGGAAAAGGAGCAAAATAAAGAAACCGGAGCCCCATCTGAGCAAGAGGACAATTTGCAGGCAAGAGCTGTGAAGGAGCAAGTGAAATATTCCTCACAGGAGCCATCTGACTGTGCTGACTGCCTGAAAACCCTCTGACCTTGTCCTTGCCCACCCAGAATCAGTTCTGTGGAAGTTTCAGTAAGTCAGGCCTTAACCCACAGGGGAAACTACAGGCAGGAAGGGCCTGAGCAAGACCATGGAAAATGCTCCCTAATTATGGAAAAAGATAAGGCTGCAAAACTATAGTTAACAGATGTACATGATCCATACTGAACGACAAGGACAAACCAGAGATTAGCCCCTAGAGCCAAGTTCTTTTGTAATAACTGCCACACACATCCCAGGGCCCAAATCCAGCATCTCCTGGAGCATATGGCCACAAGTATCCTGGGAAAAGGGCTCAGAAATGGTCATCCTGGCCACAGGCTCAGGCACTTGTGCTCCAGCAAACCTTCAGTCAGGGCAGGGTCTGGGTACAGAGCCAGCAATGCTAAAGGGACAGATGTGGAAGGAGTTGGAAAGATGGTGCATCCCCTCAGGGCTGGGGCTGCCTCCTTCACCACCAGCAAATGACAGCAAAAACAGGACAATGGGCTGAAAACACCATGTCTGCAAGATATCTATAGGTCAGTGCTTAATTTATGAAATTATGAAATAAAGTTGACAAATTTAGGAAAAAAAAAATCTCTGCAGAAATGCCTGACCCCCAGAGCTGCCAGCCTCTCCCAGAGTGTGGGTCAGTCACATCCTGCAGCAAACACTGCAGTGCCTGCAGTGCCTGTCCCACACCAGATCACACATTTGAAGCCTGAGGGAGTTGCTGTGATTATGTTTGGTCAAACCTTCAGAACTGTTTCAGTGACCCTGGGACCCAAGTCCCATGTTTTGAAAGCATATTCCCCCAGACATTTCCCATTTCCAAAGGAAAATGTTGGAGCTGTGGGCCTGCTGTGGCTTGCTGGCTTTGGAAGGAGGAGGGATGCTAGTCAAACTGGAAATTCAAGATAACCAAGGCTGGAGGCACTGCCAACATATTTCAGAGGAGGGAAAACATTTTTCTTCCAAAGCACTGTTACAAGCTTGAAATAAATGTGCAGACTGTTAGATAAAGACAGAGATAAAAATAGGCCTGTTATTAAATATCTCTTCTTTAATGAGGTTCATCCTTCTAAACAGCTACTCGAAGGTTATTGGAGCTATTGCAGAAAATCCAGCCTGCTTGCACATAAAAACCAGAGCAAGATATTCCTCATCACCCAGCACACACTTAAGCACCTCTCAGCAGCTCACAGGCTCACAGCATCCCCAGCTTGGCAGGGAGGAGATAAAAGCAAGGAATGAGAGATGTCTTCCCTGGGAAACACTCTCTCTTCTTTCAAAGCACTTTTCTCCCACCAAACAATGTACATTTAACCACGGGAATGGCTCCCGCTGCTGATGTCTGCTGCTATTACACCACCAGCAGCCTGAGCATCATTAAAGTGAAGTTTGAAATTATTCTGAAAGCTGCAGCTTAACCTCTTCCTGTTGCACTAAAACCACTGCTTGACTCTCAGCACCTCATTCCCTGGTTTGTGGCCACTCCTGACCACCTGGAATACCCTGCAGGGCTCAGAACTCCACAAACCACTAGCAGGAGTCATGGCTTGGCTCATGAAAATGCAGCACTGCACCCTTGTTTTGGCAGTGCCCACAGCCTAGTCCATGGCTGCATGTTAGAGAAGCTCAGATTTTTTTCTGGCTGCTCAGAAGCACAGTTAGTTTTTGGCAGAAGGAGCATCACTGCAAAAGTCTTTTGTAACCAGTTTGAAACCAGTAACATCATGGCCAGTAAGGGACAGGACTGACCTGACACACCAAAATCCCACCCCAAACCCACTCTGCTCCTAAACCTGAGCAAGCATTGCAGGGCTCTTTCTCACACATCAGTACTGCCAGGACACTGCCACTTCTGGAAATGACAGAAGAGAAGCTTTACCTGCATTTGGGGAGCAAAAGATGGCTCCCAATTCATGGAATTGGGGGTCCCAATTCTGTACAGAAATGCTGAAACCAAGCTGCAGGACAGGACACACTCGTGCTGTCTCCCTGACCAGAGCTGTCATCCTTCAAACACATCCTCCTGCTGGAGCAGGGGGCTGGGAACCCCTGTCTGATCACTGTCCCAGCATCTCCTGAGCCCCAATCCTGTCCTTTCACCAACAGCTGGAGGGAAACACCACTGTCCCTCTTACCCAGACCAGGACCAGGGCATGGAGGGTGTGCTTGGTGAGCCCCATCTGTCTGTGTCACCATCCCCTGTGTACCCGCGGCAGCCCCAGGGCTATGCCTGTGCCCGTGCCTGTGTCACTGTCCCCTGGATGCCAGCAGCACCCCCAGGGCTGTGCCGGTGTCCGTGTCATCGTCCCCCGGGTGCCCGCGGCAGCCCCAGGGCTGTGCCTGTGTCTGTGTCACTGTCCCCCGGTTGCCGGGGCTGCACTTCCCTCCCGGGGATGGAGCTCTGCGCCGTCCTGGCCCCCCAAACCTTCGGGGCTGCTGTGGGAGTCTCACCTGGACGCAGACGCTCAGCAGGGCCCCTCTGCGCCCACCCCTGCACTCACCCCTGTGCCCATCCCTCACCACGGTGTCCCCAAGCCCTGCAGGTCCCACGGTGCCCAGGGGGCGGGATGGGGACCTCCCCCTCCTGGGGGGATTCTGTCCTCTCCCTTCCCCTGTCCCCTCCCGTCCCCTGTCACCTCCAGTCAGGGCTGCTCAGGGGGTCCCGGCTCTGGCCCCGGGAGCCGGGCAGGGGCCACCTCCCTGCGGAAGGAGTACTGAGCATCCGCCCTCAGCTGGCGGTGGTCATGGAGGAGAGCCACGGAGGAACGAGCCTCCTGCAGCCGGGGAACTCCCCCTCCTGCGGCAGGCCAGGGGGCAGCCCCACGTTCCCCCAAGCCCTGCTCAGGCCAGGCTGCTCTGGGCACTGCCCCACGGCCTCAGCCCCTGGCAAGGGCACAGCAGCAGCTCAGCTGCAGCTCCCAGAGGACTCAGCCCCACCATGGGGCCATTGTGGTACTCTGCACAGTCCCATGGTCTCAGAGCATTGGGGAGTAGGACAGTCGGGACAGATGGAGACGAAAGATTTCTGGAGCCAGGTCGTGGAACTTGCGGTTTATTGCAGAGGGTCTGGGTGCCGGGGCCACACTTGCAGCTGCCAGCCACAGCTCAGAGCAGGCCTGAGAGAAGAGAGGGGTAGTGAGAATGACAGGGTAAGAGAGTAAAAGGGTGAGAAAGCAAAAGCATAAGAGAGTGAGGTTCCCATTACAATACAATAAATCTTCTTCTGTGTTGAATGTTCTATTTCTCACTAACCAATCTAGTACAATATGCAAATCCTATACCACTTATATACAGGCTATAAGAATCATTACATTACCATACTGTGTTACATTTTAAACCTTAAAATCTCCTCTTTGGGCCCCTTCTGCCAAGCTAGTAGGGTGTCCTCTGACCCTTGGACCTGACTGCAAGCAGAGGGTATTGTTTCATCAAAAGGGGATTACCTTCCGTCTGGCCACACTATTGCTTCCAGGTTTTTAGTAACTAAGGTATCTCAAAGCCGGCTTTCATGTCGATCTCTCTTATTGTTTCTATATTCGCAAACTCTTTTGCCAGACAATCATATTTATAAGTCATTCCTGTTTCATCTTCCCCAACACCATGGAATCAAGAAAACCATTTTGACACTGCAAGGCCTCATGGAAGCAAGGGGCCGTTGTGCCAAAGGGGACCCAGAGAGACCACTGTGATATCACTGGACTTGCAGAAACAAAGATCTGTTGTGATACTATGGGGCCACATGGAACCAAGGGGCAATTGTGATGCTGCAGGGCCCCAGGGATCCAAGAACATGGAAAGTATCTGGTTGGCTTGGCTTGACTGTTTCAGCTGACCTTTACATATTAAGGGTTGTTTCTCATCTGCTCCTGAAGCCCTGGAGTTCTGTGCTTTCCTTCATGTGGGAAAGAACTCTCCTCCCCCAGGGGTTCATGGCTGAAATTGGGATTCTATGTCCAAATTCAATTATATCGAAGGATGATTCCTGTATGAAGCCTGCCAGAACAGACAGCTCTGGATGGTTTTGGCATCTTGGGGGCCACCTCTCATCTGCCTTCAAAACACTACGGGGCCAAGCTTTTTGTTCCATGGAAAAATCATCTTTCAAGTGCAGGTGTCCATAGCAAAAATTGGGAATCCGCCTCCAAAATTTTTTATATCGAAGGACAGCTTCCAGACAAAAGCTGCCAGGACTGTCTAGGTTCCCTTGGCTTCCTGAGGGCCAGTTCTCATCTGCCTGTGAAACACTGGGGCTCTGTACTTTCCTTCCTGTGGAAAAGAACTGTCCTTCTCATCCAGGTGCCCATGGACAAAACTGGGATTTGGCTTTCCAAACTCCATCTACCCAAGCACTGCTCCCTGACAAAAGTTGCCAAGACACACAGGTCTGGCTGGCCTTGGCCTCCTTGGGGCTGCCTCTAATTAGCCTTTGAAACACTGGGGCTCTGCCCTTTCCTTCCTGCGGAGAAGAACTGTCATTCTGGTCCAGGCACTCATGGCTGAAATGGAATTCCACCTCCAAAACTCCAAGGGTTGCTTTCAGACAAAAGCTGCAAGGACAGACAGGTCTGGCTTGCCTTGGCCTCTGGTGACTGCCTCTGATCTGCCTTCAAAACCCTGGGGCTCTGTGGTTTCCTTCCTGAAGAAAAGAACCATCCTTCCTGTCCAGGCACCCATGGCCTCAAGCACATGAGCACTGTACAGGGACAGAGGAGCTCTGTGCTCAGTGGGGTGGAGACTGAGGACAGCAGAGGAGAGCCCTGGGAGGGACTGAAGGGTGGTTTCAGTGATAGTGGATCCTTCTGACATAATAGAGAACAACCACAGAAAGAAAAAAATCAAAGATAAAGGCACATGGGGAAGGCTCAGTTTAGGAACAGACAACAGACGTTCTCTCCCAGGGCAGAGCTGTGGTGCAACACATCTCCCAGAAGGAGCCTTGAGCAGCCCAAGGCTTTGTGTGGGCAGGTAGAGGCAGGCAGAGGCAGAGCTGTCAGCAAAGGAAGGGCCCAGCCAGGTGGGGCAGCCGGGGGATGCCGACAGCCTGCAGGGACAGAGGCGCAGGGCAGGGACACCGTGGGACAGCCTGGGCTGCACAGAGCACAGGGATGGGGAGCAGCTGAAAGACAGCCCTGCCAGAGCCAACTTGGGCAGCACTTTGGCCATGGCTGCTGGGCCTGGGCCTGAGGCAGGAGCAGGAGACAAGTGACCCTTGCAGGGCTGGGGCCTCATTGCCTCCTTGTCCCTGCTCAGCAGCCTGGCAGGGGCCGCCCCATGCTCCTGCCCTTGCCATTGCACATCCCCACATGCCAGTGCCCATCCCGGGAAGAGCCCTGAGCAAGGAGGGAGGGACAGGATCTGCCTGGCCAGGGGCTTGGGCTCAGGCCTTGGCCCTTTGCATTACTGGAACACATCCAGCTTTGCTCAGCGCCAGAGATACCTTTGCCTTGTTTGTCCCCAGCTGTCATCACTGCCCGCCAGTGTTCTGCTCTAACTGAAACCTGGGGACACATTCTCAGTGGGACCCATTAAAACTTCAAGAAATTTTGGAGTTTCAATTTAAAGTTTGAGTTCTTAAGAAGTTTTCTGAACACTCTCTCAGGGACTGAGCCTGATGTAAACAACACCATAGTCCCAAGAGGCTCATTAAAGTCCTTGTGCTGTGTTTGAGCTTTAAAGGAACAACTCTTCCTAGGACCAGCTCCTCTCCCAGCCCAGCAGGGCTGAGGGCTCTGCCTGCAGGCACTGAGGGGACAGGAGCCAGGCAGAGACAGGCTGAAGGCAATCAGGATTGGGAAGACATTGAGCTGAGACTACACTTGGGGAAAGATCTTCACAGCCCTGTGATTGGTGAGTGTGTGGGTGCAGGACAATGTCCCCTGTGCTCCTGGAGGGATCTCCTGAAGCCAGCACACCCCACAGCCTGGGGGATGTGTCAGGAGGACTCTCCCAGTTTCTCTGTGGCACAGGAGCAGGAGGAGGAGGAGGATGTGCTGCAGAGCGGGGCTGCCCTGGGCACCATCAGAGGGACAGGGCAGGATGGCTCCTGCTGCCAGGGATGGCTGCAGGGGGTGAAGCTGGGGCTGCAGCCAGGGCTGCCCAGGGCTGTCCTGCAGAGCAGCTCCTGCAGCCCTCAGGGCTCTTGGCCAGCCCAGGGCATGTGCCACCTGCCAGGGGCAGCTCTCAGCCTGCCTGGCAGCTCCCCATGGGCGCTGCGGGGGAGAAGTTGGAGGTGGAAGGAGCCACCCCCATCAGGGCAGATTCCTCCTGCTGTGGAGATGGTGCTGCATGGCCAGGGCTGCTCTCAGCTTTGTCCTAAAGGGAAGGGAAAGGGGCTGTCAGCTTTGGCTGTGTCACTGAGACTCCTGCACTGTCAGCCTGGGCATCAGCAGATGGGCCTCAGATCTCCCTCAGAAAGTGCCTCCTCAGCCTCCTCTCCCTACAGCCAGCAGCAGCAGCACCTTGGCTTGCAGCATCTCTGTTTGTCTGGCCTGCCCTTAAGGCCTTGCTGCCAGGGAGCTGCCCCTGGGCAGTGCCCTGTGCTGGGAGGGGTCTGCAGGGCAGAGCTGAGCCCCCAGGGCTGGGCTGGGCTCTGGCAGCACTGGCAGGGACAACGCTGGGATAGAGAGAACCAGCTCCCAGTAGGCACAACTCAAGGCAGCAGAGAGCCAGACCAACCCTTGGTGTCCCATCCTGTTAAGCTGCATAGGGAAAGAGAGAAGGGTTTGGATAAAATTATTTTTAAACTGGAGAATTCCAAAAGTCCACTGTATTTTTCAAGAAAGATTTAAGTGTGATCATGCTGAAATAGAGAGAAAGTAAATGAACAAAGGGCACCTGTGTGGGACCAGCAGGTCTGACTTCACTGGGGCACAGGGAGCCTGTTTTCCCTCTGAGCTCCCCAGTGTTCAGCCTAAGAGCAATGCTGAAGATAAAGCAGTAACTCAGAAGGAGCAGAAATCCAAAATCAAAAGTAAAGAAATTAAGCAAATTTCCTTCAAAACAAGATAAATATTTTGAGGAGATTTCCTAATAAAAGAGCATAGGATGGACTCAAGGAAACCTATCCAAGCTTGTCAATGTCTTCTTTCAACAGTTCACTATGCCCAGAGGGAAGGAATGTCCAACAGCAGCTCCATCAGCCACTTCCTCCTGCTGGCATTGGCAGACACGCGGCAGCTGCAGCTCCTGCACTTCTGCCTCTTGCTGGGCATCTCCCTGCCTGCCCTCCTGGGCAACGGCCTCATCATCAGCGCCGTAGCCTGCGGCCACCACCTGCACACGCCCATGTTCTTCTTCCTGCTCAACCTGGCCCTCACTGACCTGGGCTGCATCTGCACCACTGTCCCCAAAGCCATGCACAATTCCCTCTGGGACACCAGGAACATCTCCTACACTGGATGTGCTGCACAGCTCTTTTTCTTTGTGATCTTCATCTCAGCAGAGCTTTCTCTCCTGACCATCATGTGCTACGACCGCTACGTGTCCATCTGCAAACCCCTGCACTACGGGACCCTCCTGGGCAGCAGAGCTTGTGCCCACATGGCAGCAGCTGCCTGGGCCACTGGCTTTGTCTATTCTCTGCTGCACACAGCCAATACATTTTCCCTGCCCCTGTGCCATGGCAATGCCCTTGGCCAGTTCTTCTGTGAAATCCCACAGATCCTCAAGCTCTCCTGCTCCAAATCACACCTCAGGGAACTTGGACTTCTTGCTGTTAGTGTTTGTTTAGCATTTGGTTGCTTTGTATTCATTGTTTTCTCCTATGTGCAGATCTTCAGGGCTGTGCTGAGGATCCCCTCTGAGCAGGGACGGCACAAAGCCTTTTCCACCTGCCTCCCTCACCTGGCCGTGGTGTCATTGTTCCTCAGCACTGGATCATTTGCTAACCTGAGACCTCCCTCCATGTCCTCCCCATCCCTGGATCTGACCCTGTCAGTTCTGTACTCAGTGGTGCCTCCAGCCCTGAACCCCCTAATCTACAGCCTGAGGAACCAGGAGCTCAAGGCTGCAGTGTGGACACTGATGACTGGATGCTTTCAGGAACATTAAACTGCTGATTAATTTCTGCAAAAAACTTTTAATAAAAGTCATCTTTAAAAGTTCTTTTGGGTTTGTTTACATTTGGTTTTTTAAATTTTTTTATACTGACCACAAAAAATTTCATTTCTTCTGACATTTCTCATTTTGTTTCTCTCCACCTTCCCTGTGCCCACACACTGTGTCAATGAGGGGCTGTACTCTCAGTGGCTTTAAATGAACTAAAGGATGTCCCAGCAGAGTTTTCTGCAGAGATGCACTTTTGTTGCCTTCTCTGGAACTGCAGCAGCAATGTCTGTGTGCAGAGCTAGGGGCAGATCAGGGCTGGCACAGCAGCTGTGCCCAGCAGCAGCAGCAGCACTTGGTGTTGCCAGTGCTGCTGCCATGGCCCTGCCTTGCTGCCTTGGCGCCCCTGGTGTTGCTGTAGGGCCTGAGTGCTCTTGGGGCCGGGCACAGCTGCAGCAGGGACAGGCCATGGGCACTGCTGGGGCAGCGCTGACGCCTCAGGCCAGGGCCTGGGGGCTCCAGGCTCCTTGCCCAGGCTCTCTCAAGAACTCGCCCACGCCAATGCTCAGCACAGAAAAGCCCCGTGAGCAGCCTCAGGCTGGTCGTGGGCAGGCTGGAGGCAAACAGCATGGCTGAGGCTCTGCATGGGCCCTGGGGCAGACGGGAAGGAGCAGCAGAGCAGGGGCTGATCCATCCCCAGTGCACTGCACAGCCCAGGGCAGCGTCCCAGAGCGTCCTCATGGAGCTGCCAACAACATCCCCCCTCTGCAGCCCCGGCCTCTCCCCCAGCTCACACAGGGGCCCCATCCTTGCAGGCACAGACACGGCAGCACTGGCTCAGCAGCCCCTGTTTGCACTGCACAGAGCAGGCGGGAGCACTCCCATGCTGTTACTGTGGGGACATGAAGCTGAGGCAGCACAAATGCCATCAGCCCCTGGGACCAGCAAGGGCTGGGAGACACCAGGGAAACCACTCAGCTTTGTCCTGACCTCTGCAGTCAGCCAGAAATTTTGTTCCCATCAGCTGGGAGTTTCCTGTGCCACTGCAGACGCTGTTGCTCAGAGCCAGGGCTGCCTGGCAGCCACCCCCAATATGCCCTGAGCATTTCCTTTGTGCCACCTTTGCTTTCTTTACTTCTCCTGATATAAATTTCATCCTATTGCCCAGCCCTGTTCCCTGCCCTGCCAACAGCCCATCCCTGTCTGCCCTTTCCTCTCTGGCCCCACTCCCCACTGCAGTTCCTGACTTGGCCCAATGGGAACGTCCCTTGGGCAGTAGGATCATCCTACAAGTGCTGCAGGAATTGTCTGCAGGCTCCTGCAGTGGCTCCTGCTGCTCCCTTGCCAGAGGCACCCCAGGCCAGGGGGGCACATCTGGGCTGCTGTGTCTGGCTCTGGGGATCCCTGTTCTGGGCAGTGGGGAGGAGCTGCAGAGGCTCTGCAGGACTGACAGGATGGACTTTGGGGCTGGCAGGAGAAGCTGAGGGACCTGGGCTGCTGCAGCTTCTGAAGAGGAGGCCCAGGGCTCATCCTGCAACTTCTCAAAGGGTGGTTTCAGAGAATCCCAGAATCAGCACGGTTGGAAAAGATCTTGGAGATCATCAAGTCCAACCTGTGGCCTGACACTGCCTTGTCTCCCCTGAGCCTCCTCTTCTCCAGGATAAACAACCCCAGCTCTCTCAACCACTCCTAATAGGACTTGTGCTCCAGACCCCTCCCCAGCCTTGTTGCCCTTCTCTGGACACACTCCAGCCCCTCCATGTCCTTCCTAAATAGGAGGGCCCAGAACTGGGTACATCACTCGAGGTGCTGCCCAAGCAGTGCTGAGCATGTGGGAAGAATCCCTGCCCTGCTCCTGCTGGCCTCACCATTCCTGATCCAGGCCAGGAGCCATTGGCCTTCTTGCCCACCTGGGCACACTGCTGGCTCATGTCCAGCCTGATGTCCATCAGTCCCTGCAGGTCCCTTTCTGCCTGGCTGCTGTCCAGCCACTCTGTCCCCAGCCTGTAGAGCTGCAGGGGTTGTTGTGGCCAAAGTGCAGGACCCGGCACTTGGACTTGTTAAACCTCACCTTGTTGGATTTGGACCCTGGATCCAGCCTGCCCAGGTCCCTCTGCTGAGCCCTCCTACCTCCAGCAGATCCACACTCACACCCAGCTTGGTGTTATCTGCAAATATGTTGATTTTGTATTCTTTTTCACACATGTGATAATCATTTCCCCAAAATCATTAACATATTTCCCCTCCCCTTAACCCATATGTTCTTCCATCCTGGGGGTCTCTGCCGGTCCCTGGTATTCGTGGACCCCAATTTTCCCGTGTGCCTTGCTGAGCTGGCAGGGCACTGAGGCTGCTGAACTTCCAGTTCCCCTTCTCACACAATGGGCACTGTGTGGTTTCCATAGACCTGAGGTTGTGGAGTACAAGCTCCAGTTGGCAGCTCAGTTGATGGAGACAATTTATCATCTGCTAACATGAGGTCACAGAGTGAGCTATGACATCACAGAGTGGATTATGTGAGGTCATTGAGGAGTTATGGCATTATAGACAGCCTCTGTGATATCACAGATCTAGCTGTGACATCACAGAGCAGTGGTCTGTGACATCCCAGCAGGGCTGTGTCAGGTCACTGGCTTGGTCACTCTGCCCCAGCTCCCCCTCACAGTTTCTCCCAGCAAGTCCAATGCCGTTCATGCCCAGCAGGGTCCCTGTCCCCCGGGACCCCCCCGGCACACCTGGAGCCACAGCCTCCACCAAAGGATGTTCCGCAGGATCCACCCCAGAGCCTGACATGGGGACAAGGGGCCAGGGCTGTGTCACCAGGACATTAAGGACGGGGATTATCCAGGTCACTGGGGCCTGGGTTGGGTTCCCCAGGCAGGAAAGATGTCTGGCAGCTGGAACAGGGTCTGGGAAGGGCCTCCAAGGTGGGGCTGGAGCCTTTGGGCTGTGAGCAGAGCCTGAGGGAGCTGGGCTGGTCCAGCCTGGAGCAGAGAAGGCTGAGGGGCTCCTCATCCCAGCCTGGCAGTGCCAGCCAGGAGGGGATGGACAACACAGAGCCAGGCTCTTCACAGGGGGCTGGGGGGAGACAAAAGCTGATGGGTGGAAGGGGAAAGAGGGGAGATCCGCCAGGACAGGAGGAGATGAAATGAGTCAGGCTGGTTTCAGCAATTCCTCAAGACCAAAAGGACCTGACCTCCCTTCTCCATCCACCACTGAAAGCTTTGCAAATCAGGAACCGTTGGAGCTGTTTTGCCCCCACTCCAGGGTGAGCATCCTGGTACAAGAACTTAATTGTGTTTATATCTATCACAGAACCACGTTTTTCTGAAATTCAATTTAGTACGGAAATCACTTGTGGATGGCCGACTCACCAGATACTTCTGGGATGTTGCACATAGTTCAGGCAAGAGCATGATTGTTATTAAATTGTGTCCTTTTCAGCCATGGTCTGTTAGCCATGAAGAGAAACTTTCTGTGTCTCTGAGTCTCATCTCACCAGTTCCTGACCCCCAAAGGACACAAACCTGATGAGTTGTGGTTCCCACTCCAGTGGTGGCACTTGGACCTCCCTCTATAAGCAGAGCTCCCTTGTCCCAGAAAGTCCCTGACAATGCAGGGATGAAGGAAAAAGGACAGGTTGTGGGGATCGGGGGGGGGCAGGGCACAGCCAGGGATTTGGGGTGGTTGTGAGTCCAGGGCAGGACCCGGCCCTTGGCCTTGGTGAACCTCATTCAGCTGTCCTGGGCCCATGGATGGTTCCAGCCTATCCAGATCCCTCTGCAGAGCTTCCTGCCATCCAGCACAGCCACACTCCCACACAGCTTGGGCTCACCTGGGAACTGACTGAGGGTGCCCTCGAGGGCCTCATCCAGATAAGCAATAAAGAGATTTCACTGACTGGGCCCCAATCCTGAGCCCTGGGGACATTCCTGGATGTGACTCCATTCCTCAGCTACTCTGAGTGCCAGGGTTGGATGAAGGAAATGGTGGTGTGATAAATGAATATGATTCATGCCAACAATAGTAACTATATTGATATTTTAGAAAAAGTAATGTAGGAAAATGATATGTAATTAATGTCACAAAACAAATGTTCATGAAAAAATAGGATATAGGATGTAGTTTGAGATAAGTAAAGTCCCAAAACAGAATAGGCCCTGGAATTATTAGAGAATCGGCTTGAAATGGATAAAATTGGGATGATTCCAGGTATCTATGAAATAATAAGGCTTTTTTTTTTTTAACATAATGCTGGCTTCTATAACACAAGACTTGAGGCACATGTGCAACCTGTGGGCATGTTCAAAGAACAGTGACAATGAGGAGAACCCTTCATCAGGTGCAACCGCCATAGGGCCAAAAGAGCCCTTAGGAACAGTGTGAGCATGTGCTGTGCAGTGTGGTGATATAGATTTCAAGAATCGAAAACAGGAGGAAATTTACAGGAAAATATTTATGAATATGTATTAGCACACAGTATATAAGCTGTCTTTGGATTCCTTTGTTTCTTGTACATGAGGCAGGGTGAAAAGCCCTCCCTCTATCCTGATCAATTGGTTTTTCTTATGCTTTATCAGAACCACAGCCAAACTTTTTTGTATCTGCTTGCTTATATTTAATAGTATTATTTTATATAAAATTACTGCTCAATTAAAATAGCTACTAAATTCAACTTTGTTGTTTATTGAATTATATAGAACTTCATTCATAAAGACGGGAAGGGGTAGAGACAAAGTGTCATTGATTGTCAACCATAAAAGTCTTGATTTTCATATCTATTCAGACTACATGAGGAGGTGCTGGGGGTAAATATCAATTGGACATTGCTGATATCAATCTATAAACAGGAAAAGAAAACAGGACAAAACATTTCTCTCTGCATTGTTTTCAATACAATATATTCACTTTGAATACATTTCTGAAATGTGTCTAACTAACCACAGAAGGTTGAAAACTTAGATTATTCCCATGGGCTTTTCTTGTTTGGGTGTTTTGAACAAAATTTTATGAGCCTTTGTCACTGAATTCCTGAGCTGAAGAGCTCAAGAAAGGAAAGGCCTCTGGAGTAATAAAATTCATCAGCAATGTCCAAGTAGCTGAGGATCCATCCCCATCAGAGCAGCAATGAACAGAAATGGGCACAGCTTTGTGGCTGCCCCAGCTTTGGCATGGACCCTGGGCCTGGAGCAGGAGCAGGTCTTGAGTGCCCCAGGGCCGGGGCTCTTGTGCTGCCCTGGGCAGATGGGATGGCAGCAGGGGCTGCAGAGCTCTCAGCACCTCAGCCCAAGGGGAGCAGGG
Organism: Zonotrichia leucophrys gambelii; assembly: GCF_028769735.1. Classification (NCBI taxonomy): domain Eukaryota; kingdom Metazoa; phylum Chordata; class Aves; order Passeriformes; family Passerellidae; genus Zonotrichia; species Zonotrichia leucophrys. Next base: position 18,992 of record NW_026992684.1, read on the forward strand.
CAGCCAGGGAGCCTCCTTTGGCCTTGGCCAAGCACCTTCCCCCATGGCTGGGGCTGAGTCCTGTGGCAGCTGCAGCTGCTGCTGTGCCCTTGCCAGGGGCTGAGGCCGTGGGGCAGTGCCCAGAGCAGCCTGGCCTGGGCAGAGCTGTGGGGCCAGAGCCGGCTGGGCTGGGCTGGGGAGAGGCCCTTGGTGCTGCCCAGAGCTCAGGGCAGCTGGCAGAGCTTGCAGGGAGCTGGGCTGAGCTCAGAGAGCCTGGCCCAGAAACCATCAGTATCCATCTCAGCCTGGCTGAGCATGCAGAGACCAAAAAGAGCAGCCCAGAGTCCACAAGTTCTCTGGGTGGTAGCTGAGCTTGTGAGCCCTTGAGCCCTGCCAAGTGCTGGGGCTGCACCTCCAGCTCCAGAGATGTGATAGATGGGAGCAGGGACAAATAATTCCTGCTGGATTGTTTCTTGTGTTTGCTTATACAGGTGACCTGGAGTCATATGTAGATGAGCTGTTTTGTTTCAGATAACTCGGGTAAAGTGATAAGAATAATATTTTTAGCTGAAAATAATACTTCACACATAATACACAATAAGAAAGAAAAGACACATAATCAGAAGAGGCATCTAAGTTTTAAAGAGCATGAGACTCATTGATGTCCCAGCAGTCGAACCTGTTCAAATACTTTCCTCAGGGCTTCCTTGAGATCAGAGGTTACCACCAGAGGCCAAGGCCAGTCAGAGCTCTCTGTCCTGGCAGCTTTTGTCTGGGAGTACCCTTGCACACAGGGAATTTTCGAGAGGAGTTGTAGCAGGTAGGGCTTGGCGTTCGGAAGATCTCGTGATGTTACGGGAAGACAGGGCCCCTGCCCCCTTAGATAAGAAAATTTTCATAGGAATGTAGCCCCCTGAACCAGATGCCAGTAACTTTCCACTTACCCAGTAACTTTCCATTCCCTACTAACCATAGATGGTAAGGACAGACCCTCACCTGACGTAGAAGCCCCCTAGACTATAAAACCCCACGAGAAAGGAGAATAAAGGCCTTTGATCCTCCACCATATTAGTGTCCGTGTGTTTCTTAAGCCCGAGCGACCCTGGGGAAGGGGGTCGCCGTGCTGTCTCCTGAAACCAAGCCGCCTGCCTTGTATCAGAAGGCAACATCTGGTGCCGACACCTGGGAAGCCGATCAGCACCTGGGGGAACGGGAATTCGCCTGGACGGGAAGCAGCGGCTGTGGCGGCGGGCCCGACTGCAGCGAGGGGGACGCCCCTGGACCAGCAAGAACATAGAATCCATTGCAAAAGTTGTATCAGATATGCATGCACATTTTGAGATAGAATGTAAAATTAAGGATTTATCTCTCGCATTGCCGAGACTCATTAAGCTTGAGGCTATAGAAAGCCCCACAGATATCCTCCATCCGGGGGTGTGGGACGATTGTACCAAGGTCCTGGCCGAAGACACTATGTGTTCTGGTTCAGGGAAAGCCCTAAAATCCTGGGGCAAAGTTCTCCAAGCTTTACAGAAAGCTCGACAAGAGCAGGAAGCCTAGAAAGCCGCACAAACCTGCTTGCTAGCCCCCCCGCAGCCCGAAGTAGGTGCGGCGACACAGACTGTTGAGATTCTTGACCCGGGCGGTCTCGCGGGGGAGGCGTGGCCGGCGGAAACCCCCCAGGGAGTGGACTCGCCATCGGGGGGGGAGGACACACAGGGGCGTTCTGGCGGGGGTTGACGGAGGAGGCGCGGAACGTGGCCGACCCCGCTGGGAGTGGCAGAGACTCCCCGCCACCGTATGGGTTTGAAAATGGCGTCGAAGCACATGGTGAGGGCGGAAGTAAGGAGGCGGGGGGCGGAAATGCAGTCAGCGTGCTCCAGAACGCACGCGCGGGAGAGCGGGGAGAAGGGGCGGCCCCCGCGGTACGGCGTAAGACCAATCAGAGCGCTCTATTTAAATTAGGTCCTTATAGAGCAAGAACCTCCCCCAGCAGGAGGCGGGGGGACCCCAGGAGAAGAGAACGGCCTGACCCCCGCAAGAGGGGGCGAGGTCAGAGCCCGAGAAAAAGACAGAGCAGCCCAGAAGTGCTGACTCACTCTGCTTCCACCTCTGACTCTGACTCAGTCTAAGACGAAAGAGAGTCCGAGAGTTCAGATTCAGAGAGTTCAAATTCAGATTCTAGCTTTAACAGAGAGAAATCAGCGGCATACAAAGTTTCTAGTCGCAAGGCTCCTGCGTAAGTAAAAGAGTCATTAGAGAAAGACCGGACTCCGCTTACAGATTGGCAGAAAATAAAGATGTTTTGTGCAGAGTAGAGCCCGTCTGCTAACCTAGTGCTCCCAGTCCGCGTGAGAAGAACAGGCGATAACCAACAGAAGACTTACTCCCCTGTAAACCCAAAAGAAATCCAGGCAATAATCAAAGTGATTGCAAACAAAAGAATTAATTCTGCCATAGCTACCACACTCATTGATAGCGTTTTCAGGAGAGATGATATGTTGCCTTTTGATATTAAACAGACGTGTAGAATGATTTTTGATGGCACAGAGATAATAGTTTTTAAACAAGAGTGAGAAGATCAATGCACAAAAGAGCTGGCCCAAGTGACAAGACCTAACCATCCACTGCATAGCTCCAGCATACAGAGGCTAATAGACAGAGACCCCACTATGATCACCTCCCAGGCGCAAGCTGAAAGCTTGCGGGCTCATGAAGTTATGACAACCACTCGTGCTGCCCGAGAAGCTATCCGTGCAGCAGCTAAAGTAGTAGCCAATCTGTCCCCATAGTCAACCATCAAACAGAGTAAGAGCGAGAGCTTCACTCAGTTTGTAGACAGACTTCAAGCAGCGTTAGACTCCTCCTCGTTGCCGTCAGAGGCTAAAAGTCCTGTACTGGCAGACTGCCTGCGCCAGCAGTGTAACTCAGCCACCAAGAACATCTTAAAGTCAGTGCCACCTGAGTCTAATACAGCAACCATGATTAAGCACATTGCAAAAAAAGAGCATCTAGCTCCCATCCAAGCAGCAGTTCACACTGCAATAACCAGTGTGATGGCATGCCTTAAGTGTGGCCAAGCAAGCCACCTGGCAGTAAACTGCCCCCAACCAAAGCGCCTATCAGCAACTGCTCCACCACGCCAAGAGAGACTTAAAAGACCGTGCTGAGCATGCAGAAAAAAGAAGCACTTAGTTAAAAAATACAGATCCAAGCTTCAAAGAAACTAGAGGGCAGCCAGGCCGTGTCCAGCCCCCTCCCACCTGGAATATGCAGCGACCCAGCTACAGCAACCCCCAGTGGGGCAGAAGACCTTCATATCCTATCCACCCACAGGGAGTAGCCAATTTTGCATCCCTGCCTACAGTGCAATAGCAAAGCTATGCAACACCCTCAGCACCCTCGCACCCCCCACTGCCACAACCTGCGCCGGTAGTACAGGGCCAGCAGGAGACGCCCCAGAGCGAGATCCCTGGGTGGCCCTAGCTATGAAAATAGAGAGAGAACCCTTGATGGTGTGGGGGACATGCCGGCTTTATGGCAGTCAAGATTCCCATGTCATAGGGTTACAGTTCTGGGCAGACACAGGTTCAGACTGCACGATTATTCCCCAAGCACATTAGCCTGGACATTGGCAATTCAAAGAAGTCCCTCCAGTAAATGGAGTGGGAGGGCAGTCTCGGGCATGGAAAAGCACCCAGCTGGTGGCTATAACACTCCACACGAAAAAGGGACCAGAACAAACAGTCGCGATCCACCCATACATACTGCAAAATTCTCCACCCCTGTTAGGAAGGGACGTTCTTTCCATGCTAGGATTCCAGATTACAAATTTATCCTAAGGGCCACTGCTGTACACCCTCCGCTGCCGATCAAATTGACCTGGAAATCATCAGACCCCATATGGGTCAAGCAGTGGCCCCTGACAGAGCCTCGAGCGGCAGCCTTACTAGAACTAGTGGACCGCGAGCTGCAAAAGAGTCACATAGAACCCTCCATCAGCCTATGGAACACCCCTGTATTCGTGATCCCCAAAAAGTCCGGAGAAAGCTATTGTCTCATCCATGACCTGAGAGAAGTAAACAAGGTGATCCAACCCATGAGTCCGGTCCAGACACTGCTACCCACGAACTCAGCCATCCCTGCAGGGCGGCCGTGCGCAGTACTGAACATCAAGGACTGTTTCTTCTCAATACCCCTGCACCCTGAGGACAGAGAACGATTTGCCTTTTCCGTGGCATTCTGAAATAGCGAACGGCCTAACCTCCGCTTCCAATGGCGAGTACTCCCACAAAGACTTGTAAACAGCCCTGTCATATGCCAAATCACCGTGGACAAAGCACTGATGCCAGTTCGACACTCCCATCCCACCGCAACCATCATTCAGTACATAGACGACATCCTGGTAGCAGCACCATCTGCAAGCGAAGTAAATCACCTAGTGTCCACAATCACAGAAACCCTTCAGGCCAACGGCTTCGAGATCGCAAGCGCAAAAATCAAGAGAAGACCCTGCGTGACCTTTCTGGGAGTGGGGATCACAAGCTCCTACGTGACACCCCCCGAGGCGAAGGTCAGTCGAGATGTCAAAATGCTCCACGATGTGCAACGCCTGGTGGGATCCCTGCAGTGCCTTCACAACATCGTCCTGATCCCTCCTGAAGTCATAGACCCCTTGTATGACCTCCTGAAAAGAAAGCACCCCTGAGAACCCAAAGAGCTGACACCGCAAGCAACGAGCTCCCTCGACTTCATCGAAAGCCAGATGTCCACGGGCACACTTGCCAAGTAGAACCCAGCCATGCCACTAGACTTATATGTTCACTTTACACCGAGGGGGAGAGTGGGAGCACTGGTTCAAAGACCTTCTGAAAAGGCCCGACTGATTCAATGGGTGGTTCTCGGAAGACCTGCTCGTGCTTTCTCCCCGAGAATCGAATGCATCACTAACCTCATCATGAAAGGCAAGAAACTCGCTTTGAAACACCTAGGGACTGAGCCGACAAGCATCCACCTTCCGTTTCGCAAGCAACCGACTACAGAGTCAGCCACAATATCGGAGTACCTAGCCCTTGCTCTCACCGGCTTCGGAGGAGAAATCTCCTACTCCTCCAAACCACCCTGGACTAAGCTGCTGACCATTGTCGACATGGACATACCGCCAAAGGTCATGGACTGACCACAGCCAGGACCGACGGTCTTCACAGACGCTTCCTCCACGACCTCAACCACAGCAGCAGTGTGGCAGGCAGGAGAGCAATGGCATTGCATCAAAGCATGTGACCCCACACTGTCAGTGCAACAACTGGAGGCGACAGCAGTCGTCTTGGCATGCGGACTCTTTCAAGAGGAACATCTTAACATAGTAACGGACTCTATATTTGTGGCAAGGCTTTGCCTAGCCATGGCAGGACCAGGAGTGTCTACATCAGCAGCAGCCCTAATGCTGGAAGAAGCACTCTCCTCGCGACGGGGCACCGTGTCAGTCATTCACATCAACAGCCGTGACCCAGTCAAAGGCTACTTCCAGATTGGCAACGACAAAGCGGACGCCGCAGCAAAAGGTGTATGGACGTTGCAAGAAGCTCGTCAGCTGCACGAGTCGCTCCACATCGGAGCCAAAGCACTGGCGAAGAGATGCGAGATCCCGACCGCAGACGCAAAACACGTGGTAGCCACCTGTCCTCATTGCCAGAAGTCACCCCTATAGACCAGTGGGGTCAACCCGAGAGGTCTCAAGCCTTCAGAGATCTGGCAATCGGACTTCACCTAGTGTGAACTACTGAAGCCCCGAGCGTGGCTTGCAGTGACAGTAGACACTTATAGCGGAATGATCATAGCCACACAGCACCCCAAAACAAACTCCAAGGCCACAATTCAGCACTGGCTGACAGCCATAGCTTGGCTTGGTATCCCCAAGCAGATCAAAACGGACAACGGGTCCAATTTCACCTCCAAACCAGTACAGGAATTCGCCTCAAAATGAGGCATCACATTAGTGAAAAGTGTCCCATATAACAGTACCGAGCAGGCCATAGTAGAGAGAGCGAACCAGACCCTGAAAACCAAGATAGAAGTATTGGCGAAAGCAGAGGGCTTTGCCAATGCCATTCTTCCAGGAGATCAGGCACGTATGCTGGCAACTGCTTTGCTAGCACTGAATCAGTTCCCTAGGAGAGATGAAACAAACAGTCCCGTTCAAAAACACTAGGCCACCCGAGCACTAGAGGAGGGCCTACAAGTAGTAATTAGAAACGAGCTGGGCGAATGGGAACGGGGCTGGAGGCTGATGCTCACAAGAAGAGAGTACGCAGCTGTCAAAAAGGACGGCAAATCAGGTAGTGTCCACTTAAGTCAATTAAGCCCGACCTCATAATAAGCAAGATAAGACTGACGAGAATTGTGAGTTTCTGTTTACAAGACATACTCATAGAACGTCCTCGTGACACGTACATGCCCATCCCAGAAAAAAGTGACAGACCACTAAGCCACCAGACAGCACCCGAGAAACCTGCACGGGTGAGACCCAAGCATCAACAGTAGTTCTGTGTAGTTTTGCTGTTGAGGCTTGTTGCCAGAAGACAAGCCAGCCCAGATCACTACCCCCACCGGCCTTTCAGGTGGGTCACGCGACACCTTAGTAGTGACAAGGTGCTCAGAGAAACCACCACACCAAACACTCCATCCTTCGTGCTCCGCGTTACCGACCTGTTTCCAAGACAGCCAAAAGTAGACCCCAATTCCCCACACGCCACACACATGTACCTATCCTACTGGTGCCCAGCCTCAAACCCAGGAAAAAGCTACTGCAATCACCCAGAGTGGAGATATTGTGGGCACTGGGGCTGCGAAACCATTGTTACAGATGCCAGACCGTCGGAGCCTGAGTGAGATCCACAAGAGCCCAACAAATTCTTACAGTTCGCCTAGGCACCCAGCAGCTGCAAAACACCCATCTTCCTCCAGAGAAACTTTTATCGCAATCGCCACAAAATCCCAAAAATTCGAAAATGCACTAACTATAACATGACAGTCTTGCAGCCACATCACCCCAGTTGGGCCATAGGCCGAACGTGGACAGTTGTCCTTCAAGGGTCAAAAGAAAGAATAAATGTGCAAATTATCAGGCTCCAACCGTCGGTGCCCCGAGCGGTCGGACCAAACAAAGTGATTAAAAGCGTGCCGAAAGGGAAAAACGCAACCTACCCTAAAACCCTACCCACTAGAGTTAGCAATGTCCCAACTGGCCATGCAAAAATCTTTCAGACAGACCGCGCAGCCAAGCCAGACTCAGACCCAATCCTTCGTATGTTAGAAGCTACCTTTATATCCCTGAATGAATCCAACCCTAACCTAAGCGAATCCTGCTGGCTTTGCTACGATGTCAAACCTCCCTTTTATGAAAGAATCGCTTTAAACACTCCCTTCAGTTACTCCACAGCCGATGCCCCTCACCAGTGGAGATGGGATAACCCTCGCAAAAGAATCACCCTGAGTCAAGTCACAAGCCAAATTAGATGCTTTAGCAATGCAACCCTAGCTAAGCGAAGAAGCAACGTCTGCATCAAAGTTGTCAAGCCTAACAAGAAAAACAATAAGTGGGTAGTCCCATCCGCACCTGAGATGTAAGTTTGCCAGCGATCTAGAGTGAGTCCCTGTGTGTCTCTTGCCAAATTTGATGACTAACGACTTTTGTGTCCAAGTTCTGATTGTTCCTAGAGTCCTGTACCACTCAGACGAAGAAGTGTACCACCTTTTTGAAGAACCCAGCCAGCTCCACAAAAGAGAAATAATAACAAGTGTAACTATTGCGATGTTGCTCAGTTTAAGAGCGGCAAGAACGGCAAAGAGTGTCTCAGCCCTAGCGACACAGCACCAAAGACTGTCCCAGCTGCAAGTGACCATCGATGAAGACCTGCAAAAGATCGAGAAATCCATCTCCTTCCTAGAGAAGTCAGTCTCCTCTCTCTCGGAATTGGTCTTGCAGAACAGGCGAGGTCTGGACCTCCTGTTTACGCAGCAAAGAGGCCTGTGTGCCGCCTTGAGAGAAGAGTGCTGCTCCTATGCAGACCACACAGGAGTCGTGAGAGACTCCATAGCAGAACTCAGAAACAGACTAGCTCAGAAGCAGAAAGACAGAGAAGCTCAACAGGACTAGTTCGAGTCCTGGTTCAATCAATCACCATGGCTAACCACTCTGATTTCTACCCTAATAAGTCCACTGGCATTGCTGCCTCTAGCAGTCACCTTCAGACCATGCCTGCTGAACAAGCTGGAACGGGCCAACATCCTGTTCATCGGGTGGCGAATCCAACCAGAGAACACTGCCAGCCACAAGTCCTAACCTTGACTGGCGAAAACTTACTCAGACGTACCAAACCCCCTTTTCCTTATTGAACTGCAACCTTATACCTCATTTCAGTATATGACTACCTCATTCATTTGTGAAAAAGGGGGGGAGATGTAGGGCCTGGTGTTCGGAAGATCTCGTGATGTTACGGGAAGACAGGGCCCCTACCCCCTTAGATAAGAAAATTAACATAGGAATGTAGCCCCTGAACCAGATGCCAGTAACATTCCACTTACCCAGTAACTTTCCATTCCCTACTAACCATAGATAGTAAGGACAGACCCTCACCTGACGTAGAAGCCCCCTAGAGTGTAAAACCCCACGAGAAAGGAGAATAAAGGCCTTTGATCCTCCACCATATTAGTGTCTGCGTGTTTCTTAACCCCAAGCGACCCTGGGGGAAGGGGGTCGCCGTGCTGTCTCCCGAAACCAAGCCGCCTGCCTTGTATCAGAAAGCAACAAGGAGTATCAATTTTGGCTGTGGGCACCTGGAAGGACAAATGGTTCTTTTCCATAGGAAGGAAAGCACTGGGCTCCAGTTCTCCAGGGCTGATGAGAGGCAGCCCTCAACATTCCAAGATCAGCTGGACCTGTCAAGTGGGCCCTGGGTGGCCAAGCTAGCCAGATCTGTTCCATGTTCCCTTGGTTTCCCGATGCTCTGCTGTGCCACAGTGTTCTCCTTGCTTCTGCAGTGTCACAATGGCCCCTTGCTTCCAAGAGAACCTGCAGGGTCACAGTGGCCCTTTGGTTCTGTGGGGCCCCACAGTGTCACAATACTCTCCATGATTCCATGGGGTCTTGCAATGCCACAATGGTCTCCATGGATCCACGGTACCCTGCAGGATCACAAAGGCCCTTTGGATCTCCATGGGGCCCTGAAATGCAGGAATGGCCTCTTGGTTCCACAAAGCCCTGCTGCTTCACACTGGCCTCTTGGGACCATGCAGCCGAACAGAGCCACAATGATGGCCTTGGTTCCACGAGGCCCCACAGTGTCACAATGGTCCCTTGGATCCATGAGGCCCTGAAGTGTCATCATGGTTCCACAGGAAGGAAAGCAGGAAGGAAAGCATGGAGCCCCAGTCTTCCAGGAGCTGATAAACAGCAGCCACTAGAGGCCAAGGCCAGCCAGATCTGTCTGTCCTGGCAGCTTTCATCTGGGAGCAACAAAATAAATATCTTGTATCTCAGATATAAATATTCTGTATCTCAGGTATACGGGATTTTGGGGGAAGAATTCCAATTTCAGCCCATGAGCACCTGGATGAGAAGGCCAGTTCTTTCCCTCAGGAAGGAAAGGAGAGAGCCCCAGTGTTTCCAGGGCAGATTAGAGGCGACCACCAGAGGCCAAATTGAGCCATGCCTGTCTGTCCTTGCAGCTTTTGCTCAGGAGAAACCCTTGCATGTAGGGAATTTGGGAGAAGTACCAATTTTGTCCAGAGCTGTGAGCAGAGGCTGAAAGAGCTGGGCTGGTCCAGCCCGGAGCAGGGAAGGCTGAGGGGCTCCTCATCCCAGCCTGGCAGTGCCAGCAAGGAGGGGATAGAGAACAAAGGGACAGGCTCTTCACTAGGGGCTGGTGGCAGACAAAAGCCAATAGGCTGAAGGGGAAAGATCAGCCAGGACAGGAGGAGATGAAATGAGTCAGGCTGGCTTTCAGCATTTCCTCAACACCAAAAGCAGCCTGACTTTCCTTCTCCATCCACCGCTGACAGCTGTGCAAATCAGGAATTGTTTGAGCTGTTTTGTCCTCACTCCAGGACGAGCATCCTGATACAATAACATAATTGTGTTTATATCTATCACAGAACCATGTTTGTGTGAAATAAGTTTTAGTACGGAAATCACTTGTGAATGGTGGACTCATCCAACACTGCTGGGACGTTGCACATGGCTCAGGGAAGAGTTTGTAACTGTGTGATTTTTATTTTAATTGTGTGATTGTTATTAAATTGGATCCTGTTCCACTGTGGTCTGTTGGCCAGGTCCAGTGTGGGCTGGAGAGAGCTCAGATTTGCACAAGGCTGCTCTCAGTGCCAGGGCTTGGATGGGGTAAATGGTGGGATGGGGGTAGGGACAGAGTCTGATTGATTGTCAGCCATGAAGGGTCATGATTTTCATATCCTTTCAAACTGCATGAGGAGGAACTTGGATTCAGTCTCCAAACAAGATTGCACATATCAATTTATTAACAGGGGAAGAAACCTAAGCAGGATCTCGGAAATCTTTTCTCACAGTCTTTTAAAATAGGATCTATTCAGTTTGAATACACTTCTGAAATCTATCTAATTAACCACAAAAGATTTGAAAATTAGAATCAAATTATTCCCAGGGGCTTGGCTTGTTAAGGTGTTCTGAATGTTAATGAGCCGTGGGACACTGAATTCCTGCACTGAAGAGCTGAAGGCTGAACAAGCCTCTGGAGCAGCAGCCTCCAAGGTGCTGAGGATGTCAGCAGCCCCCACTGAGGCCATCCCTGCCCAGAGACCGTGGGGGAATGGGCAGACAAGGAGAGCGTCCCTGGGGCTGGGGCAGCACAACTCAGAGGCACCAGCGGCTGCAGCTGGGAAATGGAGTGTGGAATGTGGCTGGGAAAGCCCTGCCTGGGCTGTGCCAAGCAGGACTGACAAGCCCTGAAACCCCATCCCCCAAAAAAACTCTCACAAACAAGGAGACATTTAAAAGGAATTACAATTGTTTGTGTGCTCTGAGTTGGATTCACTGGAGAAATATCAACGAGATTCTTAGGAGCTCAAAACAAAACAACCATACAGCCTTTACTGGCAACTTTAGAAAATCAGAGAAACTTAGGCAAAATATTTAACACCACATTCAATCTACAGAAAACACTTCTTAAAGCATTAATTTGGCCCATGCAACTTCACAAATTCTAAGTCTGTTCAATTTAATTTTAATCAAAATTTGCAAGGGAGGGTTATTAAAAGAAAAAAACAGAAAGAGACAAAGACAAATTAAATACAGACAAGCACACACACAGCTACCAACTCCTGGATTCCAGCACTGTTCACATGGAAATTCCCAGAGGAGGTAGGGTCAAGATTTGTGCTTGGCCTGTAGTCAGCCTTAAATACCCCTTGGTCTTCCTGTGCCCTTCCCCCAGGTGGGTCTTGGGCTCATTTGGTCCCTCAGGAGCTGGGCTGGGGCTGCAGAGGTGGCTGTGGAGCATTGCCTGTGCCGTGCCAGGGACTGGCAGCCACTGCTAGGCTGGGATAGAGGCTCTGGGGAGACTGGGGTTCCAGGGCAGGGCAGGGCTGGGCTTACAGGGCAGGGAAAGGCTTGACCTGCCCCTTCCTACCCCACACATTAAATGTTTTGAGCCAAGAATCTCCTCCAGTCTCTCACAGTAAGGGAATGTTGGAGGTGGCACTCCCAATTCTGGCCATAGGCACCTGCCTGAGAAGGACAGTTCTTTTCCCTAGGAAGGAAAACACAGAGCCCCAGTGTTTCAGTAACAGGTGAGATGAGACCCTCCATATGTTAAAGTCAGATGGACCATTCAGGTGGCCCCTGGGATGCCAACCCAGCCAGACATGTCTTGTGTTCTCCTGGTTCCACTGGGCCCTGCAGTGTCACAATGGTCTCTGTGGTTCCCCAGGTCTTACAATATCTCAATGGGCCCTTGGTCTCATGGAGCTTCAGGGTGTCACTGTGGTGCCTTTGGTTCCATGAGGCCCCATGGTGTCACAATGGTTCCTTGGTGTCATGGTGCCACACTATGCCAGAATGCTCTACTTGGTTCCATGGGACCTCATATTGTCAGAAAGATCTCCCTGTTACCATAAGGCCTCATAGTGTCACAATGGTCTCCATGATTCCATGAGTCCCCACAGTGTCACAATGGCACCTTGGTTGCATGAGGCTGTCAAGTCTCCTAATGGTCTCTCAATGGTCACATGAGGCCTTGCAATGTCACAATGAACGTTTGGCTCCAAGGCGTCCCCCAGTGTCACAATTGCCCTTTGGTTCCATGACATCCCAGAGTGTCACAATGCTTCCATGAGACCACACGGTGTCACAATGGACCCTTGGTTTGATGGGGCCTCTCAGTGGCACAATGATCCCTACATCAATGGAGCCACACAGCATCAGTACGGTCCCTTTGGTTCCATGAGGTCCAGCAATGTCACAGTGCTCTCCATGATTCCATGAGGCTCCACAGAGTCACACTGGTCCCTTGGTGTCACAGGGCCCCACAGCGTCACAATGGTCCCTTGGTCTCACAGGGCCCTACAGTGTCACAATGGTCCCTTGGTTCCATGGGCCCTGCGCTGCTGCATTTCCCCCTCCCCTTCTCAGGCCACCCTGCCAGCTGAGAAATGCTCCTTGGGCCTCGGCCTTGGCCAACAGCCCCTGGGCTCAGCTCCTCTGCAGCTCATCACAAACCGTGTCTGCTCCAGCCACTGCTGCTGCCCAAACACCTCCTGCTTTCTGTAGGAGCAGCCCTGGCAACTGTTTTTGTTCCCTCGGTGACACAGCATCCCTGTTCTCACACTGCCAAAGAAAGCTGTTGGTGCCAAGTGTGGCCAGGATGAACCATTGCTGGGACTGAAGCCCCTCTCTTGGGGCCCTGCAAACAGCGCTCCAAAAGGAGCCCTTGGAGCTCTCCTGGGCCAGCGACTCCCTCTGAGTGGGGCCTCTCCCAGCCGGGAACTCTCCCGTTTGCTGCACTCGGGGATCCTGAACAACGATGGAGCCTGGGCCGATCCCCCCACTCCTCCAGGCTCAACCCTTCACTGGCTGGGGAGATGCCAAAGGATCCACAGTGAGCATTCCCTGCCCTCAGAGGAATTGCTAACAGGTGCCTTGCACTGACTCTTTGTGTCTGTATGCACACAGGAGTGCCTGTGCTGGGGAAATGTGGCAGAAATGCTGCTCTGTGAGGGGTTTGAGTGCCTGGGATAGCTGAGTCAGTCAGGCCTGTAAGTGAGGTTAAATCATAAAGTCTAAGTGAAGTTAATTGCTGTGAAGAGTTGTTCTGTTGCAAAGTTGTTTAATATAAGTTATAAGCAGGGTTAAATATTGTTAAGTGTTATTCCTCTGGTAAATTGCAAAGTCATGTGTTATAAGTTCGGATAAGTACTATTAAGTGCTTTTCTTTTGCTAAATTGTCAAGTTGAAGCTATCAGTCAAGGTTAAGTCCTATTAAGTTTGAGCTTTGTTAAGCTCTTAGGCCATATTCCTTTTATCGTTACCCTCACTGTCCTTGTGTCACACACACACAGGGACAGTTCTCTGTTCATTTCTGGTTTGATTGCCTGGATTCTGTTTGGTTTTGTTGTTACTTTGTTTCCTTGCTGTCCCGGAAGTGTCCAGTCAGGAGCAGAGTGACTCTTGCCAAGGAACTTTGTGCTGCCGTCCCTTAATATTAAATCTGGTTTTTGCTGATCCCTTGCCGGGGATTTTTTCAGCGCTCTCAAGGCCTCATTCATAACAGGGTGAAGGGGCCCTGGCCCAGGCTCTGGCCCTGGGGGACACGGGGACACTGCCAGGAGGGGTCCCTGTCCCCCTGTCCCACTCCCAGGGCCCCGGCCCCCCGTCCCTGTGTCAGGCTCTGGGGTCGATCTCGTGGAACATCCTCTGGGGGAGGCTTCCATGACGGGGGCGGGGGTGCCTGGGGGGACAGGGGACCCCGCTGTGCACGAGCAAGGCTAGACTGCTCTGGGGGGAGCTGTGAGGGGGGCTGGGGCAGAGTGACCTCCCCAGGGACCTCACACTGTCCCTGTGATGCCACACAGCTCTTTTGCAATGTCACACAGCCACCAGTGATGTCACAGCCCACTCTGGGTTGTCACACACCCCCTGTGATCTCCCACAGCTAACTATGAGATGTCACCCGATGATGTGCTACATTTGCTCTGTGATGTCACAGAAGGCTCTGTGATGTAACAAACCACTCTCTGATGTCACAGAGCCACCCTCGATGGTGGCACAGTCTGCTCTATGGCTTCAGACTATGATGTCACAGACCGCTTTGTGATGTCACAAACCCCTCAGTGATGCCACGAGACCTTTTCTGTGATGTCATACTGGCACTCTTTAATGTCACAGCACACACTTTGACCTCACAGCCAGCTCTATGATGTCATCCAGCCATGCCATGGTGCCACAGCCTGCTCTGTGATGTCACAGAATCCCCTCTATGATGCTGTAGCTGCTCAGTGACCTCCACAACGAACACTCTGATGTCATAGACCAATCTGATGACTTCAAAATTGCTTCCTAGAGCACTATATTCTAATAATTGATAAAGCTCCTGAACCGTGGAGTAAATAATTCTGGTTAAAATCTTTCTGTCCGATCATGACTAGAATCAATCAGAGCTGTATTTATATAAATATATCTGGTATTCCATCATTAATCCTGTGGGACAAATTGGGTTAAAGTTCAATTCCACCTGTTAAAATCTTTTACACATAAATCTTTGACAAATTCTTGGGCTGGGATTGGATCCAACTGTTCCCAGTCTCCTCTCTTAGAAGGAATTTCGGCAGTCTAGGGGCCCTGTAAGGGTTTGAGGATCCATGGTGGCTGTTGGGTGTCATTTCTCCACCTCATGACTCAGCAGGAATTTCTGCAATAAAGAAATAAGGCTTTTGCCTGAAGCTCCCACTGTGCCCATGACAGGATCCCCTTTGAGCGTCTGGGACACCCTGGCTCTTTGGCAGCCTGGGGACTCCTGGGATGTCACTGTGGAGCCCCCGTGAGTGCCTGTGACAGATTGGTACCATGGAATGGCTGTGACTGCCTCTGACCACAGGGCTCTTTAGCATCCCAAAAAGCCCTGGGAGGTGTCCATGGAGCCCCTGTCTGTGCCTGTGACATTCCAGCTCTGGAAAAGCCTGGAGACTCTTGGAAAGTCCCCACGGAACCCCTCTGAGGGCCTGTGACAAATCTGATCCTTAGCAGGCAACCACCACCAGGACCCTGTTACTGTGATCAGTTTCCATGGCAACCATCACCAGGGCCCTGTTGCTATGGTCAGTTTCCATGGCAACCATCACCAGCCCCCTGTTGCTATGCTCAGTTTCCATGACAGCTGCATGGAGACCCCATGCTAGGGGTGGTTGCCATGGACACCAGCTCAGGCTTGCAGCCACAGCCCATTGCCATGGCAACCACTGGCAGCCCCATCCCCATGGTCATGGGATCCCGGAACCACAGAATTGGCTGAGCTGGGAGGGACCCATCAGGATCCTCCAGTCCAACTGCTGGCCCTGCACAGGACACCCCAACAATGCCAGCCTGGGCCTGGCAGTGCTGTCCAAACGCTGCTGGAGCTCAGAGAGCCCTGGAGCTTGGACTCTTCCCTGGGGAGCCTGGGCAGGGCCTCAGCAGCCTCTGGCCAGAAACCTTTTCCTGACATCCAACCTGAGCCTGCCCAAACTCAGCTGCAGCCATTCCCTCCACTGCTGTTCCTGGGCACCAGAGGGAAGAGGTTCCCATAGTCCCAGCCAGGGACCCGCTTCTAAGGCTGTTGCCATGGCCACCGGGGCTGGGACCAGCTGGGATGCTCAGTTTCCACGGGCCGGGCTTCAGGAATGGGATTCCCCAATTTCCTGCTCCCGCTAAAACCATGCTGCCCTCACTGCCCTCCTGCCTCCCATGGAAAGCACAAAAGGCAAAGATCCTGGGCTGGGATAAGAACAATTTATTGGGAACAGCAACTAGATAAGGACCAAACAGAAACAGAAATAATATTGATAACAGAAGGGATGAGAAAAACTGTTTACAGGGAAAACTAATACATCAACAACAGGCTCTTCCTGGCCATGCATTTTCCCTGCCTGGAAAGGACACCCTTCTCCTCAGGGGAGAGATAGCAAGAGTCCCTTTCCTGCCCCTGGCAATGACCTGAGGTAGGAGTAAATGTAATGACACGGCCATGGCCAGACTCTCATGTTCTTCCATCCCACATCATGTCTTTGGCAAGGGCAGGAAAAGGGGCAGGTGTCTTCCCAGGTGGATCACAGGGAAAATGGATCACCAGGGCTCTTCCCAATGTGGGCCCTCCAATGGGGGATGAAGCTGGAGCAGTGCATGAAGCTGTTCCTGCATTTGTGGCATTTGCAGGGCTTCCCTTACTGGTGGCTCCGTTGGTGTCTGGTCAAGTGAGAGCTCTGGGTGAAGCTCTTCCCACACTGGGGACACTCGAAGGGTGTCTCCCCAGTGTGGATGTGCCGGTGGGTGATCAGGGTGGACTTTTGCTTGAAGCCCTTCCCACAGTCAGGGCAGTGGAAGGGCCTCCCCTCTGTGTGAATCTGCTCATGCAGATGAAGATTTGAGCTGCTCTGAAACCTCTTCCCACATGTGGTGCACTGGTAGGGCCTGTCCCCAGTGTGGATGCGCTGGTGGATAATTAGGTGGGAGTTGCGCTTGAAGCCCTTCCCACAGTCAGGGCAGCAGAAAGGCCTCTCCCCAGTGTGAATGAGCTGGTGCCTGAGGAGATCAGAGCTTGTCCGAAAGATCTAATGGCACTTGGGACGCGCGTAGGGCCGCTCCCCGGTGTGGATGCATTTGTGGGTCACAAGGGTGGACTGAAGCCCTTCCCACATTCCCCACATTCGTAGGGCCATTCCCCAGTGTGGATCATCTGGTGGCTGATCAGGGTGCTGCTCTGCCTGAAGCTCTTCCCACACTCCAAGCATTTGTGGGGCTTCTCCCCATTATGAAGCTGCTCATGGGCCACCAGCTTGGAACTCTGGCTGAAGGCCTGTCCACTGTCCTGGCTCAGGGTGGCTCTTTCTTCTTCAGAGCACCCTGGGTTGGGTTTAGAGCCCCTCCTCATGTGGGATGTCTGAGGTTTTTCTTCCCTGTTGGATTCCTGTGCACTAGAATCACTCAAAAAGGCCTCTTTCACAAGATTCTGCCATGCAGATTTTTCCGCCCTGTTCTCCATCCCCAGCTCCTTCCCTGGGGAAGGAAGGACAAGGAAAGGAGGGGATTTGCCTCCGTGCACCAGGGAAGGGGAAGGAGATCCCACCAGTGCATCCCCGGTAGGACGGCATTGGCACCAGGGTTGTCCTGCAGCTGGGGGCTGTGCTGGGCTGGGCTGGGAGATGGAGCAGGATAGAGGGGGAAAGGGGCACTGACTTCCTCTTCACCTGCCCAGGCATCCCAGGGCTCCTTCCTCTTCCTCGCAGCCTCCTCCTCCATCCAGTCAAGATCTGGGAATGGGAAATCCTGTTCTGGGAAGAAAACAAAGGGTGCACACATTGTTTTTTGTATTGGTTTGAAGGCAAACCTGGGGGAGAGTCTACGTCAGAATATAATTTAATAAGAAAGTGAAGACCAAGGCAATGATACAGAAACACTGCCTTAAACTGACAGAGTCAGGATATAACCTGACACCCTGTTGGTCAGGGTGGTGGCTGTAGTCCCATTAAATGGTGGCTGCAGTCCTGTTGGAGTGATGAACGTGATTCTGTCAGAGCAGTGATCCTACAGAAAGGTCTGGTCTTCCTCTGAAGGTCCAGTGAGGGTTATGGAGCTCTTGTCCTCTGGGAATCCAGTAGGCAAGCTGCTCCTGGTGTAGCAAGGCTCAGTTGATATCCAGGTAGGAATGCTTGGATCCTCCCCCTGCGCGGAGCATCCCACAATGGGATGATGGAATTTTATCAGTCCTGCAGTGACACTCAATGGCCCATTCACAGAAGATATCTCCCCTGGAGGGCGTTATCAGGGGTGAGTCATGGAAGAGATAAAGAACACTGACCCACCTGTTTCTAACAGTTTATGGAGATGGTGATTAAAAGCATGCATTTGGTTACATCTTGCATTGCAACCTGAAACAGTGGGATAATCCCTGCTCGGTGGGGTGAACACCACCCCCCTTACCCAAACTGGCTCAGCTGTAAAACCCCCACAAACAGGGGACAATGTCACACTTGCCCTGCTGCAGGTGAGGTCTCTGTCCCTTGTCACTCATCTTTTCTCTTTCTTTCCATCTCTCTACCTCACATTTACTGTTCAATAAAATCCATTTTGGATTTGGTGTCGTTAGCACCTTAATTGGGGCAGAGGAATCTCTCTAACAATTTGCATTACCAGACTGTGACATTATTTTTGCACATTGTGTTTAGGCGCCGTTCTCTGACCCCAAGTGCCTTTGACAACATCATGGCTCCCTCCACTGACGAGGTTGTGGTTCTCTCTGGAAGAACTCTTGGAAACTTGGACACAGTCCCTCCTTCCTCCTGGGGAGCTTATGGAGCTTATAAAAGTTTTATTTCTTTATGGGAGAAATGATGAGGAAAATGGCTTTTATGAGTGGCCAGTGTAAAGAAAATAATTTGCTGTCTTTCCTATAAAGTTTTTAAAATCACTGGAGGAAAGAGAACAAACGTTACCAGCGAGACTGACAAGGTTCATTCACCCCACGGTGAGGAATGCAAGGCGGCTAAAAGTCCCAGAAGAAGCCCAGCTCAAGTAGATAAATTTCCGAATAAGTCCTGAATTCCCAGGCTTGGGGGCTTTACCAAATGTGACAATCATTTTTCTCTTTTTCCCTGTCACCTTTGTTACTGCTACACAGAGCTTTCCCTTCCTTTTAATAATCTGTATTGGACCAAATTTCCACTTTCCTTTTTTCGAAACCTGCCAGCAGCTGAGCTGGAGCTGTGCAGGAAGCAATGAATATTGGAATTGCCATATCACTTCTTGGAATGTCGGTTTATTCATATTTGGGATTTGTTTGTGTTTTCATCTCAAGTTAACTTTTGCGAAGAGCATATATTTTTCAAAGTGCTTTGTGCACAGTCATGTGGAGAGCTTTATTAATAGTTGGTTAGCTGAGAAAGGCCATACTGACATAATGCCGCTGGTTAAGCTGAGAGAGGGAAGTCAGCAGTCAGCAAGCTGAAAGGAGATGTCGGCAATTAGCAATCAGTGGCCTTGCTGCAACATGAGGATAGGGAGTAGAGATTATTCCTGAATATATCCTGAGAATATGTAGAAAGTATCAAAAGTAGAACCATAGGAATGCAGAAGTAGGTGTAGTTGCTGATATGTAACTAACCAATCCTGAACTCAACTTTTGCAATATGTATGAAGCTCATTATGAACTGTATTTAACCCGCCGTACTGATCAATAAAATTGGGGCTTGTGATGATCAATTGATGTCCTGGTCTCCTTCCGTCGACAAATGGTGGAGAATGCGGGCAACGCTGAACCTCTGTCCTTTTTTCTCGGATTAAAAGGGAAAAGGGAACTCACCACGGTCGAGGAAGTTGGGTGAGGGTCCCTGCAGCCGGGACGGTGCTGGATTTTAAAAGCACCCTTGAGGATCACAACGGTGACTCAAGCCATCTACGTGCCGCAGGGCCTGGAGAGCTGCAACAGCGCGCGCTGATTAATAGGTATGGATAGGCAAGCGGCATACGACCTCTTCGCCGCATATTTAGAAAGGCGAGGAATAAAAAGGGGTAGATTTAAAAAAGGAGTTACCAGGGTTATTAGCTTACAGCCATGCTAAAGGTATATCTAGTAACCCGCACGCAGTTCATGAGCTATCAGAGTGGAGAAAGTTAGGGAAATAGGTGGT
>NW_026992685.1:0-38724 GCF_028769735.1 Zonotrichia leucophrys gambelii
GCAGAGTTTTCTGCAGAGATGCCCTTTTGGTGCCTTCTCTGGAGCTGCAGCAGCAATGACTGTGTGCAGAGCTGGGGCAGATCAGGGCTGGCACAGCAGCTGTGCCCAGCAGCAGCAGCAGCACTTGGTGTTGCCAGTGCTGCTGCCGTGGCCCTGCCCCGCTGCCCTGGTGGCCCTGGTGTTGCTGCAGGGCCTGAGTGCTCTCGGGGCCGGGCACAGCCCTGGGGGTGGCAGTGCCGGGGCTGCAGCAGGGACAGGCCATGGGCACTGCTGGGGCAGCACTGACGCCTCAGGCCAGGGCCTGGGGACTCCAGGCTCCTTGCCCAGGCTCTCTCAAGAACACACCCAGGCCAATGCTCAGCACAGAAAAGCCCTGTGAGCAGCCCCAGGCTGGCCGTGGGCCGGCTGGGGGCAAACAGCATGGCTGGGGCTCTGCAAGGGCCCTGGGGCAGACGGGAAGGAGCAGCAGAGCAGGGGCTGATCCATCCCCAGTGCGCTGCACAGCCCAGGGCAGCGTCCCAGAGCGTCCTGATGGAGCTGCCAACAACATCCCCCCTCTGCAGCCCTGGCCTCTCCCCCAGCTCACACAGGTGCCCCATCCTTGCAGGCACAGACACGGCAGCACTGGCTCAGCAGCCCCTGTTTGCATTGCACAGAGCAGGCAGGAGCACCCCCATGCTGTTGGTGTGGGGACATGAACCTGAGGGAGCACAAATGCCATCAGCCCCTGGGGCCAGCAAGGGCTGGGGAACTCCAGGGAAACCACTTAGCTTTGTTGTGGCCTCTGCAGTCAGCCAGAAAGTTTGTTCCCAGCTGGGAGTTTCCTGTCTCACTGCAGATGCTGTTGCTCAGAGCCAGGGCTGCCTGGCAGCCACCCCCAAACTGCACTGAGCATTTCCTTTTCTTTACCTTTGCTTTCTTTACTCCTTCTGCTTCATATTTCTTCCTCTTGCCCACCCCAGGGGGCCCAGAACTGGACCCATTACTCGTGGTGCTGCCCAACCAGTGCCCAGCACAGGGGAGGAATCCCTGCCCTGCTCCTGCTGGCCACACCGTTCATGAGCCAGGCCAGGAGCCATTGGCCTTCTTGGCCACCTGGGCACACTGCCAGCTCATGTCCAGCCTGCTGTCCATCAGTCCCTGCAGGTCCCTTTCTGCCTGGCTGCTGTCCAGCCCCTCTGTCCCCAGCCTGTAGCGCTGTGGCCAAAGCGCAGGATCCCGGACTTGGACTTGTTAAACCACACTTTGTGTGATCTGGGCCCTGGATCCAGCCTGTGCAGAGCCCTGTGCAGAGCCCTCCTGCCCTCCAGCAAATCCACACTCACACTCAGCTTGGTGTCATCTGCAAAGATGTCCTTGTTTCCATGGGGCCCCTCAGTGTCACAATGGCCTCTTCGTATTATCAGGCCCTGCAACTGATGTCCACCTGACAAGGACACCTGTCACACTGGTGTCCTTGGATCCATGAGACCGTGCAGAGCAACAATGGCCTCCTTGGTTCCATGGGGCCCCAAAATGTGACAGTGTTCTTCTTGGTTCTATAGGGCTTCACAGTGTCACAATGTACTCCTTGGTGCTGCAGTTTCACAGTGGGCCCTTGTTTCCATGAGGTCCCAGAGTGTCACAATGCCCTGTGGTTGCATGAGGTCCCACACTGTCACCATGGTCTCTGGAGTTCCACAAGTCCCCTCAGTGTCACAATGGACTCCTTCTTTCCACAAGGCCACAGAGTGTCACAATGTTCTTCCAGATCCCTTGAGGCCCCCTCATGTCACAGTGGTCCCTTGGTTACCCAGCATCCTGCAGTGTCACAATGTCCCCTTGGTTCCATGAGGTCCCTCAGTGTAAGAACGGCCCCTTGGTTCCACTGGGCCCTGGAGTCTCCCAATGGTCTCCTTGGTTTTGCAGTGTCAAAATGGTGAAACCCCTTGGTTACATGAGGCCCTGCAGTGTCACAATGGCCTCTGTGGTTCCATGAGGACCCAGAGTGTCACAGTGCACTCCCTGCTTCCATTTGTCCTCACAGCACAACAGTGGACCCCTGGTTCTATGGGGCTGCAGGGTGTCACCATGGTCCTCTCAGTTCCACGAGGCCCTGCAGCGTCACAATGGCCCCAGAGTCTCCCAATTATCACAGAATGCAGAATAAAATAGGCTGGAAAAGACCTTTGGAATCATCAAGCCCAACCAATGCCCTAATACTGCCTTGTCACCCAGACCATGCCACTAAGTGCCACTGGAGAGGGACAGTGACTCTGCCACCTCCCCCCTGGCCAGCCCATTCCAATGCCCCCCCACCCTTTCTGTGAAGAACTTCTTCCTATTGTCCAGCCTGAACCTCCCCTGGTGCAGTTTAAGGCTGTGTCTTCTTGTCCTGCCCTCCAGCAGATCCACACTCACACCCAGCTTGGTGCCATCTGCACTTTGTGAATGGTGGACTCGATCCCCTCCCCCAGATCATCAGTGAAGATATTAAACAGGACTGGGCCCAGCACAGATCCCTGAGGGACACCACCAGTGCCTGGACACCAGCTGGGTGCAGCACCATCCCCACCACTCTCTGGGCCCAGCCTCCAGCCAGCCCTTAAATCTCCCAGCCAGGAGGGAACAAGCCCAAGCCATGGCCTGCAGCTTTTCCAGGGAATGCTGTCAGAGAGTGTCAAAGGCTTTGCTGAATTCCAGGCACACAACATCCACAGCCTTTCCTGCATCCACAGGTGGGTCACCTGGTCATAAAAGGAGACCAGCTTGGTCAGGCAGGACCTGCCACCCCTAAATCCACGCTGGCTGGCTCTGATCCCTCGGCCATCCTGTGGGTGCCCTGTGATGGCACTCAAGGTGATCTGTTCCATAACCTTGCTGGGCACCCAGGTCAGGCTGACAGGCCTGGAGTTCCCCAGATCCTCCTTCCGGCCCTTCTTGGGAATGGGCTCACACCAGAACCTCCAGTCCTCTGGGACCTCCCTGGTAAATGATGGAGAGCAGCTTGGGGAGCTCATCCACCAGCTCTCTGTCGTGGGGTGACAGCCTTTATCCCAATATCGTGTGTTATGTCTGGCAGCTGTGCCTTTTCCCCCCCCGGCAGTCTGGCTGTGGCGGGATGGGGAAGAGAGGAAGGGGGGGGGGGGGGGGGGGGGTGTGACCAGGCACTTTTTGCTTTTGGCTTTGGCTGCTTGGCTTTGCTAGCTGCTTGCTTGCTTGCTTGCTTGCTTTCTTTTTGCTTTTGCGCTGGTTTTTTTTTTTTTTTTTTTTTTTTTTTTTCCTTTTTCTTTTGTTCTCTCTCTCTCTCTTACCCTCCCCTGAAGATACTGGACCGGCTCCGGATTCTGGCCTGCGAGCTCCAGGACACCCGAAGCCTGCTAGAGAAGATTCGGCGCCCTCCACGACACAGTCTGGTCCCTTTTCTTTTCTTGTGTTGGGGAGTGTTCTTTTGTTACTTGTAAATAAATAGGTTTTGTTTTCCACTTTGCTCCTCCGAGAAATTCCTTCCCGAACCCGGTGTTGGGGGAGGGGTGGTTGGAGGTTTGTTTTGTTCTGGGGGGCTCCCTCTTGGAGATTTCCGCTAATTTGTCTTAAACCAGGACAATAAATTTTTGGTGCGTTGGCCGGGAAACCGGAGGCAAAAAACAGTGGAAAAAAAAAACCTATAACAATAATATTTTGGTTTTGGTTGTTTTGTGGGCATATTGGTGATTCATAATGTCATTTGGAGTGGAAGCTTGCCGGTTTTTCTGGTCCCTAGGGGCTTTTGAAGTTTTAATACCTTTGTGGTCCCTAGGGTTATTTCCTTACCCCAAAATAGCTCTGATGTTGTCCCTAATAAGTAGCTTTTGTAAGCGGGGGGCACTAACCAGAATAATCATTGTGCTGGCCTTATGTGTGATGATGTGTCGGATAACAGTGCTGGACTTTATTTCAGGAATGTATGGATTGTTGTCATGGCTGTGTACTCAGTTTGTTTGGGGAGAAGAAGAGGAAGGGGCTTTTCAGCCTTTGTCTTCCTTCTTCTCCTACAAATTGTTGACATCTCTATTAGAAAATACTGACTTTCCCCTGAGTTTGAAAGAAACCATCTTTCTGGCATTTAATTTATTAAGCCTTGTCTATACTGTCTGGAGTGTATATAAAATGAAAGCTGAGATTTCTAGAGGGGTTAGAGAGACTCCTGATTCAGGAGTAAAACAAAGCAGGAAAAATCTTGACTGGAGTGGGAAATGGGAGGATATGGGACATACTTTAAAGGGATTTTCTGATCCTATAGACTGGGACTTTCCATCTGATCAAATTCAGAATCCAGTCGAGGTGGCAAAGTATTTGAGGGAGAAGTGCCATGGTAATACTAAGGAAGAAAGGATTACTGCAGTGAGCTGGGCCTTGGCGTTTGTTTACCGTACTCTGCTAGATACTGTGGAGCAGCAGATAGCAGAAAGGGAACAGGGAGATAAGTTAGTTACTATCCCAGTGACCCAGGCTGCAGCTAACATCCCAGGCTCCAGGCTAGCAGCTGAATCAGACAATAGGCCCCAAACCATGGCTGTTGCAGCTAATACAAGAGGTGGAAAGTGTAAAGGCAAGACCGATCGGAAGGTGGAGGATGATGACGATGATGCAGAAGAAGGACCCTCACCAAAATCAGAGGCCACATCAAGGGGCACAGAATCTGGAGCCAATATTGACTCCTTTTCTCTGAAGGACCTCAGAGGCCTAAGAAAGGATTACAGCCGACAACCTGACGAATCTATTATTAGTTGGTTAGTCTGCCTTTGGGATGCTGCAGGGGAGGTTACGATTTTGGATGGTACTGAAGCGAGGCATTTGGGATCCCTGTCACATGATCCTGCCATCGATCAAGGTATGATGAGGGGGGCTAACCCTCACAGCCTCTGGGAACGGGTCCTAAGAAGCGTAGCAGAACGGTACCTGTGTACGGATGATCTCTATATGCAGCAGACACGGTGGAAGACCATAGAACAGGGGATCCAACGCCTGAGAGAGATGGCGGTCGCAGAGCTCATTTTCTCAGATGACACAACAACTAGGAATCCGGACCTGGTACCATGCACTCCGATAATGTGGAGGAAACTTGTGCGACTTGGGCCACCTGAATACGCTTCCGCCCTAGCAATAATGAAGCGAGATGATACATATGAGACTGTGCTCGATATGGCAAAGAAGCTTCGAGCGTACGCAGATGCTGTGCATGGCCCAACTCATGCCAGAATTGCAGCAGTGGAAACCCGACTGCAGAAACTAGAAGACAAAATAGAGGAGAATCATAAGAAACTCCGGGAAGAGATTAAGGAGGACCTTATTGAAATCTCAGCCGTACAAATTAGAAGCCCTGGTGTCCAACGCCGGCGCTCCTTTGATGGGGAGAGAAGGTACATCCCACGGGCTGAGTTATGGTTTTTCCTGCGTGAGTCTGGAGAAGACATGAGAAGATGGGATGGAAAACCCACCGCTGCTTTGGCACAACGGGTGCGTGATTTGAAGAGAAGAGAAAGTATAACCAAAAAGATAGCAGCTCCGGTCGCTCGTAGCCGAGATGTTAAGTATGACGATGACGATGACATGTCCGATCCCCTTGAAGGAACTTCCAAGGCATATGCCCAAGGAAAGAAGGACAATCTGGCTTAGAGGGGCCCTGCCTCCAGCCAGGAAGAGGCACGGGAGAACCGGGTTTTTTGGAAGGTGTGGATCAGATGGCCTGGCACATCAGAGCCACAAGACTATGAAGCATTGGTTGACACTGGATCACAATGTACCTTAATGCCATCGGAACACGTGGGGACAGAACCTGTTTCCATTGCTGGAGTGACGGGGGATCACAACAGTTGACGTTGTTGGAAGCTGAGGTGAGCTTGACTGGGAAGGAGTGGCAGGAACATCCAATTGTGACTGGTCCAGAGGCTCCGTGTATTTTGGGCATAGACTTTCTTCGGAATGGCTATTACAAAGATCCTAAGGGATTCAGGTGGGCTTTTGGAATAGCTGCAGTTGAGATAGAGGGTATTAAACAATTGAATACCTTGCCTGGACTATCAGAGGACCCATCTGCAGTAGGACTTTTGAAGGTAGAGGAGCAGCGAGTGCCAGTTGCCACCTCAACAGTGCACCGCAGGCAGTACCGGACGAATCGAGATGCTGTGATCCCCATCCACAAGATGATTCGAGAGCTGGAGAGCCAAGGGGTGGTCAGTAAAACCCACTCACCCTTTAACAGCCCTATCTGGCCCGTGCGAAAATCTGACGGAGAATGGAGATTGACTGTGGACTATCGTGCCTTGAATGAAGTGACTCCACCACTGAGTGCGGCTGTACCGGACATACTGGAACTGCAGTACGAGCTGGAGTCCAAGGCAGCAAAGTGGTACGCGACCATTGATATAGCTAACGCGTTTTTCTCCATCCCTCTGGCAGTAGAATGCAGGCCTCAGTTTGCTTTTACATGGAGGGGAGTGCAGTATACCTGGAACCGATTGCCCCAGGGTGGAAACACAGTCCTACCATCTGTCATGGACTGATCCAGGCTGCACTAGAAGAGGGTGAGGCTCCAGAACATTTACAATATATTGACGATATCATTGTTTGGGGGAACACGGCAATAGAAGTGTTTGAGAAAGGAGAGAAGATAATTCATATTCTCCTGGACGCCGGATTTGCCATTAAGAAGAGCAAAGTCAAGGGACCTGCCCGAGAAATTCAGTTCTTGGGGGTGAAGTGGCAAGATGGACGGCGTCAGATTCCTGCGGATGTTATTAACAAAATCACTGCTATGTCCCCACCAACTGATAAGAAGGAGACACAGGCTTTCTTAGGTGCTATAGGTTTCTGGAGGATGCACATCCCTGAGTATAGTCAGATTGTGAGACCCCTTTATCTGGTTACCCGCAAGAAGAACGACTTCCATTGGGGCCCTGAGCAGCAGCAAGCTTTTGTCCAGATCAAGCAGGAGATCGCTCATGCTGTAGCCCTTGGTCCAGTCAGGACAGGACCAGATGTGAAGAATGTGCTCTACTCTGCAGCCGGGAGCCATGGTCTGTCCTGGAGCCTTTGGCAAAAGCTACCTGGCGAGACCCGAGGCCGACCATTGGGATTTTGGAGTCGAAGCTACAGGGGGTCTGAAGATAACTATACTCCAACAGAAAAGGAAATCTTGGCCGCCTATGAAGGAGTCCAAGCCGCCTCAGAGGTGATTGGTACAGAGGCACAACTCCTTCTGGCACCCCGACTACCGGTGCTGGGATGGATGTTCAGAGGAAAGGTTCCCTCTACCCACCATGCCACCAGTGCTACTTGGAGTAAGTGGATTGCCCTCATTACGCAGCGCGCTCGGATTGGGAAGTTAAATCGCCCTGGGATTCTAGAAATAATTACAAATTGGCCCGAAGGTGAAAGCTTTAGTGTCGCAGATGAGGAGCAAGAGCCAGTGACCCGGGTTGAGGAAGCTCCGCCATACAATCAGTTGCCAGTAGAAGAAACACGTTACGCCCTATTCACTGATGGTTCTTGTCGTGTCATAGGGATGAAATGGAGGTGGAAAGCAGCTGTATGGAGTCCCACTCGAAGGGTTGCAGAGGCTACTGAAGGAGAGGGTGAATCCAGTCAATTTGCTGAAATCAAAGCTATTCAACTGGCCCTAGGTATTGCAGAGAGAGAGAGGTGGCCAAGGCTCTATTTGTATACCGATTCTTGGATGGCAGCCAACGCTCTATGGGGATGGCTGAAGAGATGGAAAGAGGCCAACTGGCAGCGCAGAGGAAAACCAATTTGGGCTGCGGAAGAGTGGAAGGATATCGCTACTCGGTTAGAGAAGTTACCTGTGAAGGTTCGCCATGTAGATGCCCATGTCCCCAGAAGTAGAGCTAATGAAGAGCAGCAAAACAACCAGCAAGTACATCAGGCTGCAAAGATAGGGGAGTTGAAGATAGATCTCGACTGGGAGCATAAGGGAGAGTTATTCTTAGCACGATGGGCCCACGATGCCTCAGGCCACCAGGGTAGAGATGCCACCTATAAGTGGGCACGAGACCGAGGGGTGGATCTAACCATGGACAGTATCTCTCAGGTTATTCGTGACTGTGAGACGTGCGCTGCCATTAAGCAGGCCAAGCGACTGAAGCCCTCTGGTATGGGGGGCGGTGGTCTAAGTACAAATACGGGGAGGCCTGGCAGATTGATTACATCACACTGCCTCAGACACGCCAGGGCAAGCGCTATGTACTAACCATGGTAGAAGCCACCACAGGATGGTTGGAAACCTACCCTGTGTCCCATGCTACAGCCCGTAACACTATCTTGGGCCTTGAGAAGCAGGTCCTTTGGAGGCACGGTACTCCCGAAAGAATTGAGTCGGATAATGGAACTCATTTTAAAAACAATCTTATTAATACTTGGGCTAGGGAACATGGCATCGAGTGGGTATACCATATCCCCTATCATGCACCAGCTGCAGGGAAGGTGGAAAGGTACAATGGATTGTTAAAAACCACCTTAAAGGCATTGGGAGGGGGTCTTTAAAAAACTGGGAGCAGCATTTGGCAAAGGCTACCTGGTTAGTTAACACTCGAGGTTCCACCAACCGAGCGGGTCCTGCTCAGTCTGAGCTCCTTAATATAGTAGATGGGGATAAAGCCCCAGTGGCCCATGTCAGAGGTTTGTTGGGAAAGACAGTATGGATCAACCCTGCCTCGAGTACAGACAAACCCATCCGTGGGATTGTCTTTGCTCAAGGACCAGGTAATACATGGTGGATAATGCAGAAAGATGGAACAACACGGTGTGTACCTCAGGGAGACCTGATTGTGGGATGAGACTCATATATGACTGTCATTGTTTGTTGAATGTGAGACAGAAGGAAACTGTAAGTGTCAAAGGTTTGAGCAAGTAAGATGAGAGGAATGCGTAAGTGTCAAAAGGTGTGAGTAAGTGAAATGAATGTTTTTTATTGTATGTTCACGATATGGGATAAGGGGTGGAGTGTCGTGGGGTGACAGCCTTTATCCCAATATCGTGTGTTATGTCTGGCAGCTGTGCCTTTTCCCCCCCCCCCCCCCCCCCCCGGCAGTCTGGCTGTGGCGGGATGGGGAAGAGAGGAAGGGGGGGGGGGGGGGGGTGTGACCAGGCACTTTTTGCTTTTGGCTTTTGCTGCTTGGCTTTGCTAGCTGCTTGCTTGCTTGCTTGCTTGCTTGCTTTTTGCTTTTGCGCTGTTTTTTTTTTTTTTTTTTTTTTTTTTCCTTTTTCTTTTGTTCTCTCTCTCTCTCTTACCCTCCCCTGAAGATACTGGACCGGCTCCGGATTCTGGCCTGCGAGCTCCAGGACACCCGAAGCCTGCTAGAGAAGATTCGGCGCCCTCCACGACACAGTCTGGTCCCTTTTCTTTTCTTGTGTTGGGGAGTGTTCTTTTGTTACTTGTAAATAAATAGGTTTTGTTTTCCACTTTGCTCCTCCGAGAAATTCCTTCCCGAACCCGGTGTTGGGGGAGGGGTGGTTGGAGGTTTGTTTTGTTCTGGGGGCTCCCTCTTGGAGATTTCCCCTAATTTGTCCTAAACCAGGACACTCTCTCATCCCCCTGCGATTGATCCCATCTGATCCCATACACCTGTGAGCATCTGAGTGGCTCACCAGGTCACCAACTGCTTCCTTCTGGATTACAGGGGGCTGTTCTGCTCCCTGTGCCCATCCACCAGCTCAGGAGAACACTTGTGCTGAGGGCAACCTGTCCAAATACTGAAAATTGACAAACAAGATATTAAGTAGCTTTTTCTTTTACTTATTTTCAGTTACTTTATTCTCCCTCCTTCTCCCTCCTGTTGCTATAATTTTTTTTTATAAAAACATTTTTCATTCTTTTTAGACAAGCCTCCAGGTTAAATTCTAATTGAGCTTTCACATCTCAACTTCACTTTCTTCATAACCTAATGACATCCTTATACACTTCCTGCAATTCTGGTCCTTTCTTCTCCTGAGCTCCCAGAAAAGCTGCATGGGAAGCCAGGATAGTCCTTTTCCTCACTAGATCATGTTTTGCCACACTGACATAGGCTGCTCCTTCCCCCTTAAGATTACTTTCTTAAAATGTGTCCATTCTTCCTGACCCCCTTGTTTTTAAGGCCTGTTTCCCTTAAAAAAATCAGTACCTGATTTGGTGCTCCCCAAATCAGCATCCTAAATAGGCCAAAGTCTGCCCTTCCTAATTCCAGTGCAGAAGTTTTGTTGCTGCCCCTCCTTCTTTCACAGAACATTGAAAACTTGATTATTTCATGGTCACTCTGTCCCAGGCAGCCTGCGAGCCCAACATCAGCCACCAGCCCTTCTCTGTTTGTGAACATCAGGAGACAGAGCTTTCCTTGGCAGTGGGAGTGTCACCAAAAATTTGGTAAAACAGAAAACTTCTTAACACCACTGTAGCATTAAGAAGCAGCATTCTTTATTCAGCTGGATGCTTGCGGGGTAGCTCCTCCCAAAGCTGTGCATGCTAAGAACAGGAAAATTTTTGTTAATTTTCTGTATTTTGCACACATATTCATTGATTTTCCCAGACTAAACATAAATATGATAATGGTTTCCCCAAAATCATTAACATATTTCCCCTCCCCTTTACCCATGCATTCTTCTGTCCTGGAGGTCTCTCTGGTGGTCCCTGGTGGTTGTGGACACCAATGTTCCAGTGGGCCTGGCTGTGACATTGTGTCCTGGGGTGACGTTATGATGCTTGTATCCCCATTCATATGTCACAAGGGTTGCAGGAGAAGAGAGAGGCGAGAATGTTGATCCATGATCAGAAGACTTGATTTATTATTTTATGACATATATACTACACTATAACTATACTAAAATAAATAGAAGAAAAAGGTTCTCAGAAGGCTAGCTAAGATAAGAATAGAAAAAGAAAGAATTAATAACAAAGATCTGTGTCTCAGAGAGAGAGCGAGAGCCAGCTCTGCCATGACTGGTCAGTAAATCCAAACATCCACAGGAGACCAATCACGGATCCACCTGTTGCATTCCACAGCAGCAGATAACCATTGTTTACATTTGTTGCTGAAACTTCTCAGCTTCAGCTGGAAAAATCCTAATGAAAGGATTTTAATGAAAAGATGTCTGTGACACCTGGCTGAGCTGGCAGGACACTGAGGCTGGTGAACTTCCAGTTCCCCTTCTTACACAATGGGCATTGTGTGGTTTCCATAGGTCTGGGGTTTTGGAGAAAAAGCTCCAGGTGTCAGCAAACCTGGTGTACACAATTGATCATCTGGTAACATGAGGCCACAGAGTGGGTTATGTGAGGTCATCAAGAACTATGACATCATAGAACTGCATCTGTGATATCACATGGCAGAGGTGTGACATCACAGAGCTGGCTGTGACATCACAGATTTGGCTGTGACATCAGAGACTAACTGTGTGACATTAGAAAATGGGCTGTGACATCACAGAGCAGCCTGTGACATCCCAGAGGGGCTGTGTGGCATCCCGGCAGGGCTGTGTCAGGTCACTGCGTTGGTCACTCTGCCCCAGCTCCCCCTCACAGTTTCTCCCAACAAGTCCAATGCTGTTCATGCCCAGCAGGGTCCCTGTCCCCCCGGGATCCCCCCGGCCCACCTGGAGCCACAGCCTCCACCAAAGGATGTTCCACAGGATCCACCCCAGAGCCTGACAGGGGACAAGGGGCCAGGGCTGTGTGACCAGGACATCAAGGACAGGGATTATCCAGGTCCCTGTGGCCTGGGTTGGGTTCCCCAGAGCAGGAAATATGTCTGGCAGCTGGAGCAGGGTCTGGGAAGGGCCTCCAAGGTGGGGCTGGAGCCCTTGGGCTGTGAGCAGAGGCTGAGGGAGCTGGGCTGGTCCAGCCCAGAGCAGGGAAGGCTGAGGGGCTCCTCATGCCAGCCTGGCAGTGCCAGCAAGGAGGGGATGGAGAACACAGAGCCAGGCTCTTCACAGGGGGCTGGTGGGAGACAGTGGGTAGAAGGGTAGGGTGACGGAAGTGTTGGGGAGGGGGGAGGGGCAAAGTGTGATTGATTGTCAGTGATGAGGAGTCTTGATTTTCATATCTGTTCAAAATGCATTAGAAGGTGGTGGGGGCCAATATAAATTGGACATTGCTGATATCAACCTAAACTGGAAAAGACAACTGAACTGGACAAAACAGTTCTCTCTTCATTGTTTTCAATATAGTATATTCATTTTGAATACACTTCTGCAATGTGACTAATTAACCTCTGAAGAATTAAAAACTTGAATGATTCCCAGAGACTTGTCTTGTTTTGGTATTCTGAACAAATATTTATGAGCTTTTCTAACTGAATTCCTGAATGAAAAACCTCAAGAAAGAAGAGGCCTCTGGAGCAGTAAAATTCATCATCGGCCTCCAAGTGGCTGAGGATCCATCCCCATCACAGCAGTAATGAGCAGAAATGGGCACAGCTTTGTGGCTGCCCCAGCTCTGGGATGGGCTCTGAGCCTGGAGCAGGACCAGCTCCATAGGGCCCCAAGATTGGGGCTCTTATACTGCCCTGGGCAGATGGGATGGCAGCAGGGGCTGCAGAGCTCTCAGCACCTCAGGCAGAGGGGAGCAGGGCAGCCAGGGAGCCTCCTTTGGCCTTGGCCAAGCACCTTCCCCCATGGCTGGGGCTGAGTCCTGTGGCAGCTGCAGCTGCTGCTGTGCCCTTGCCAGGGGCTGAGGCCATGGGGCAGTGCCCAGAGCAGCCTGGCCTGAGCAGAGCTGTGGGGCCAGAGCTGGCTGGGCTGGGCTGGGGAGAGGCCCTTGGTGCTGCCCAGAGCTCAGGGCAGCTGGCAGAGCTTGCAGGGAGCTGGGCTGGGCTCAGAGAGCCTGGCCCAGAACCATCAGTGTCCATCTCAGCCTGGCTGAGCGTGCAGGGGCAGGACTCAGGCCAGGCCTTGTGGGGCAGGGCCAGCGCCTGTGCAAGGCATTGCAAACAGGCAAATGGCCAGGAGAGGAGGCTGCTCTGTGCCCTTGGTGGCATGGACAGAGCAGGGAGGGGGCCCAGGACATTTGTCAGCACCAGCCTCTGTGCCCAGCCCTTGGCAGCCCTGGCTGCTGAGCCCAGCTTTGGCCTGGGCTGAGTTTGGCTGTGGCCCAGCTCCATCCTCCTGCAGGGCTCAGGGCCTGTTCCCGGCCATGGCCAGCCCTGGCTGCCTCTCTGCTGGCCCAGAGGCTGGCAGAGCCCAGGGCAGGGCTGTCTGTGCAGCCCCACAGGTGCCAGGGGCTCTGCAGGAGCTGGCAGAGGCTGCCCAGCAGGGAGGCCATGGGGCACAGAGCCCCAAGGCTGCTGTGGGCACCACGGCACAGGGGCCGTTCCCAGCCACAATGCTCCTGGCCTGGGCTGGGCCTGCACAGGGGCTGGGCCACCATGGCTGGGCCAGCACAGGGCCACAAAGGGGCCACGCAGCCGCTGCCGGGGCTGACAGCAAGGCCAGGCACACACAAGCAATTGCTGAGCATGGCCTGCGCTGGCCAGGCCTGACTGTGCCAAAGGCAGAGCTCAGCTGCCCTTGGGGGCTGCAGGAACAGTCCAGAGCCCAAAGAGCCTCCATGGCTGTGCTGGAGACCAAGGCTGCAGGAGGGAAATGCAGGGCTGCTGCGGGATGGGGAGGGCATTGAATTCCAGCACACACCTCAGCTCTCTGATGATCCCGGCACCATGCTGGGCCCTGTTTCAGGCTGAAGCAGAGCAGATGTTGATGGGACAGGAGCCCTGTAGGGCTGTCAGGGACCTGCAGCTTGCAAGGTGCTCTGCTCTCCCTCAGGTGCTCTCTGAGACATCCTATTCCAGCTGGGCACCTCAGGGCACAAGTGGCACTGCCTGTCCATGGGTACACAGCTGATGTCTGCCTGGAAAGGAGAAGAGGTTTTAATACTGGTTAGTTTCCTAATATACAAATGGATCTTTGTTACCTGGGTCATTTGAGCATTTTTAAGCCATGGCAATTTTTTCCCACCAGGAACAGGAACTTCCTGGAAGTGTAATGATGGCAGAAGAACAAATACTGATCTTCCTGTGGACTTGTGTCACCAATATCCAGTGTATTGCTTCCTCTCAATCTTCCTTCATGTATTTCCAGCTCTCCTGGTTAGATGGCCATGTCTAAGGACGCCCCTTCACTAGAGCAGCTGGATCAATGTCTACCTTGCTGTTTTTTGATTTCCTCCTCCAGATGCTCTCTGGTCTTTCAAGTGCCCTTCAAATGACTGGTTTCATGCTTTGAGGTGCAGAGAGTTGCCCCATATTTCTGAAGTTCAATAAATATCATGTTAGTCAACATCTTAATTGCGTTTATATCTATCACTTAATTTTTCCTATGTCTTTGCCTAAAACTGTTATGTACAGAAATCCCTTGGGGATGGGGGACATTTCAGATGCTGTTGGTACATCACAGAGAGCTGAGGAAAGAGCTGTGAGCGATATTAAACTGTTCAAATGTTCGACTGTAGCATTGTGTGTGTTTTATATGGGTTTATTGTAAAGTTGGTTCTTTTTTATAACTTAAGAATTTGGTTTGACCCTCTGTTCCCTCCATGTTCTCCCTCCTAATGGTTTGTTCCTCCCACCTGTTGCCTGTCAATCATTGTAACCGTCCCCTCTCATGTCAAGAATCTTCTATGTCACTCATCCCTCACCTAGAATATGATTTTTCCCTTCAGCCTTTTCCCTCCCCTGGGCGCTTCCTATTGGTTCAGTTGTGTCCCTCGCTGCTCCCCTGGGTTTTGCTCATTGGTCCCTCGTGTCTCTTCTGTTGCCCCCATCCCCTTTTTAAGTGCATCCCTAATGGTTTTTACCTGGACCGTCACTGGCCCCGCCTGGGCTAAAAAAGCGCCTTGGCATCCACATGCGTGTCCACTCCTTCATTCCATCACCTCAGTTCTTCGCAGTCCTGCTCTCGCCTGCATCACCACACTGTAGACGGAGCCACTACTCAGGGGTTCTTGCCGAGAACCTGGGAGTGGCGGGATTCATAGTCGCCACCAGTCACTCCAGGAGCGGCTAGCCAGCCGGTCAGCTCCAGTGGCTGCGGAAGTGAGACTGCGTTCAACGTGTGTTTGTTGGCAAGAAACCTTTCTGTGCCTCTGAGTGTCACCAGGCCCTGAGCCCAAAGGACACAAACCTGATGAGTTGTGGTTCCCACTGCAGGGGCTGCACTTGGACCTTGGCTCTGCACAGGAGAGCTCTTCATCCCCTTTCTCTCTTTTCCTCCCTCTGGGCATGGAGGGAGCTCCTGGCTTCAGTGTGTGACTCGTGTGTGCAAAGAGCAAATCTGGGCAGAATTGGGGCAGGGAGGGTTTGGGGGGACCTTGGGATCTGTGCTGGGCTCAGAAGGTTTTCCATTGCTCTGAGACTGTCTGCTGTGGAAAGTGGATTCAATATCCCACAGAGTAATGACTTTTGCATTGATGGAACTGTGCCTTCCCTTGGCTTTGTTGACTAACAATAAATGAACATCCGTCTGTGTCTCAGGCAGCTCCTTCTCCAAGGAAAGCAGGTGGGAGTTGGAGCCAAGGAGCTGAAAGCTGCAGGTGCAGCCTGGGCTGGAGGGAGCTCAGATTTGCACAAGGCTGCTCTGAGTGCCAGGGCTTGGATGGGGGAAATGGTGGGGTGGGGGTAGGGACAGAGTCTGATTGATTGTCAGCCATGGAGGGTCTTGATTTTCATATCCATTCAAACTGCATGAGGAGGTACTTGGATTCAGTGTCAATTGGAGACTGCACATATCAATGAATTAACAGGAAAAAAAAACTAAACAGGACCTGAAAAATCCTTTCTCACTGTCTTTTTAAATATATTGTATTCACTACAGATATACTACTGAGATCTAATTAACCACAAATGATTTGAAAATTAAAATTAAATTATTCCCAGAGGCTTGGATTGTTAAGATGCACTGAATGTCAATGAGCCCTGGGACACTGAATTCCTGCACTGAAGAGCTCAAGGCTGAACAAGCCTCTGGAGCAGGAAAATTCAGCAGCAGCCTCCAAGGTGCTGAGGATGTCAGCAGCCCCCACTGAGGCCATCCCTGCCCAGAGACCGTGGGGGAATGGGCAGACAAGGAGAGCGTCCCTGGGGCTGGGGCAGCACAACTCAGAGGCACCAGCGGCTCCAGCTGGGAAATGGAGTGTGGAATGTGGCTGGGAAAGCCCTGCCTGGGCTGGGCCAAGCAGGACACACAAGCCCTGACCCCTAAACTGCAAACAATTCTCTCAAGGAGACATTTAAAAGGAATTACAATTGTTTCCTTCCTCTGAGTTGGATGCACTAGAGAAATACCAACAAGAGATTCTCAGGAGCTCAAAACAGCAAACCAATCTTTACTGGGAATTTTAGAAAATCAGAGAAACTTTGGCAAAAGGTTTTCTATGACATTCAATCAACAAAAAACAGTTATCAACGCTTTAACTTGACCCATTCAACTTCAGAAACTCTATGCCTGTTCAATTTTATGTTAAAAAAAATTTGCAAGATGAGTAAAACAGAAATAGACACAGAAAGAGAGAAAGACAAAAAAGATTTAGAGAAGCACACACAGAGCTACTAACTCCTGGATTCCAGCAGTGTTCAAATGGAAATTCCAAGAGGAGATAGGGTCCACAAATGTGCTTGCCTTGTTGTTAGCCTTAAACACCCCTTGGTCTCCCTGGGCCCCTCCCCCAGGTGGGATTTGGGCTCATTTGGTCCCTCAGGAGCTGGGCTGGGGCTGCAGAGGTGGCTGTGGAGCATTGCCTGTGCTGTGCCAGGGACTGGCAGCCACTGCTGGGCTGGGATAGAGGCTCTGGGGGGATTGGGGTTCCAGGGCAGGGCAAAGCTGGACCTGCCCCTTCCTCTCTCACCCACAAAATGTTTCCAGCCAACAATCTCCTCCAGTCTGACACAACAGACAATGCTGGAGGTGAAATCCCAATTCTGGTCTTGGGCACCTGGCTGAGAAGGACAGTTCTTTTCCAGAGGAAGGAAAGCACAGAGCCCCAGTGTTTGGAAGGCAGGTGAGAGCCTCACTAGGCCAAGGCCAGCTAGATTTGTGAGGTATGGCAGATTTTGTCTGGGAGCAGTTTTTGAATTTAGGGAATTTTGGAGGTGGAAATCCAATCTCGACCATGGGCGCCTGGAGAAGCAGGATGGTGTTTTCCCATAGGACGGAGAGCATGGAGCCTGTCCAGTGTTTTGGGGATAGATGGGAGGTGACCTTTGTAAAACCACTGCAAGACAGACTTGTCCTGGCAGTATTCCTATGTGAACAATCCCTGGGTATAAGGAAATTTGGAGGTGAAATCTCAGTTCTGTCCACAGGTGCCTGGAGGAGAAGAAGAGCTCTTTTCAATTGGGAAGGAAGGCACGGAGCCCCATTGTCGGATCTCAGGATCTCAGTCCTGAGGTGCCGGGCCACCGAGACCACCCTTGGGGGGCCCGGGAGTCCTGGAATGCTGCCAGAAGTGTCTGGTGGCAGGACTTTGACCCTACACGGGAGACGACACCTGTATGAAGATAAGAGGACTTCACCGGGGTGAATGGCGAAAAGATTAGTTAATTAGAGAGTGAGACACAAGGTTTAGGATTTATGTACAGGGGGGTTTAGAGAAGTAAGATGGAGGAATTGGGGTGTGTCCTGTTCTTCTTCTTCTTCTTCTTCTCCTCCATCTTCTTTGGTGATGGTGGCACTTTTGGATTGGTTATTACTGAAAGTGCACCGGGTAATAAGAATAAATGGTATTGGGGAAAAATGATAAATATTGTACACGTAACCATGGGTATAAAGATAGGTGACTGTCCGGGAGGGCTAAACAGTGTGCTCATGGCTGACTGCTGAGCAGATCTCTGTCGGGCTGAAAGAACATCTTTTAGATAAACAATTAATAAACATAAAAACCGAAAGAAGAACTGAAGCCTCTTCTCGTCCTTCGATACGCGGGCTGTCCCAAGGCCACTCCGGGCCTTTCCAGGCCCTTCAAACAGCCGCAAAAACCCGACACCCCATCATTTGAATAGGAGATGAGATGAGACTCTCAACATGCCAAGGTGATTTATCAGGCAGCCCCTGGGAGGCCAAACCAGCCAGACCTGTTTCATGTTCCCTTAGTTTTGTGGGGCCCCATATTGTCACAATGCTGCCTAGGATCCATGAGGCCCCACAGTGCCATGATGACAACTTGTTTCTATGGGGTCCAGCCGTGTCACAATGGCAAAGTCGTGCAGTGTCACAATGGACCCTTGGGTTGATGGGGTCCCACAGTGTCACACTGGCCCCTAGGTTCCAGAAGGCTCTGCAGTGTCACAATGGTCCCAATGATTCCACGAGGCCTTGCTGTTTCACAATGATCTCCGTGGTTCCCCAGGCCCCACAATGACATGTCACTCCTCTGTTCCATGAGCCCTGCAATGTCACAATGGACCTTTGGACCCTGGGGCTTTGTGGTGTCACAATGGTCTCCTTTGGCTCCACACTGTCACAATGGGCCATTGATGATAGGAGATATAATAAAGCCTCTATTCTGGCCTTATTATCAAGCAGTGCAAGATAGCCCGGGAGCCCAGTCCTCAGGGAGACAGGGTGCCCTAAAGCTAGGCTAGCCCGAGGCTGATGCTGCGGGCTAACCCCCTTAGCAAGCTTGGTGATTACCAGCTCTTTTGTGGTTGCAAGCTCTCTTAGGATCTCAGCTCTTGCTTGCTAGGTAGGTTGCCCTTGGCTGAGGGCAGCTGTAGGCGAGAGAGGAGAAGGAGGTCCTGGTGTTCCACAGTGATGGCTTTATTGGGGGAGTCTGTGAAGGGTCGCAGCGACAGCTGTTCTTCTGTCAAATGGGCTAAAGTAGGCCCCTTTCATTGGGTTAAGGGG
The DNA here is from genome assembly GCF_028769735.1 of Zonotrichia leucophrys gambelii. Lineage (NCBI taxonomy): Eukaryota > Metazoa > Chordata > Aves > Passeriformes > Passerellidae > Zonotrichia > Zonotrichia leucophrys. The sequence goes on from NW_026992685.1 coordinate 18,844, forward strand.
GATCAAAACTTGACCAATAGTTAGGGTTTAGGTAACATAGCCTATAGGGTTACAGAGATAAGCTATGGGGCGGAGATCAGAGAGACAGGAACTTATGTTGCTGTCTCAGCAGTTCCTATTGTTCAGTCCTCCATGGAGCCTTACCCAGGTCCATAGGGTTTACTATAAGGAGGCCCCTCTGTGTCACCCTGGAGCTTTGGTTCCACACAGTCCTGCTATGTCACAATGAACCCTTGGTTCAATGGAGGTCTACAATGTCACCATGGCCCCTAGGTTCTATGCAGCCCTGCAGTGTCACAATGGTCTCCTTTGGTTGGCCAGTGTCACAATAGACCACTGATGACACAAGGCTCCACAATGTCACAATGGACCTTTGGTTCCATGCAGCCCTGCGGTGTCACAAAGGCCTCTTGGTTTCACGAGGCCCCACAGTATCACAATGGTCCTCTTGGTTCTGTGGCGACCCCCTATGGTCACAATGGTCTCACTGGTGCAATGAGGCCTCACAGTGTCACAATGCTTTGCTTATCCATGGGGCCTCATAGTGTCACAAGGGTCTCCATGATTTCATGAGTTCCCTCAGTGTCAAAATGGCCCCTTAGTTCCGTGAGGTTATGAAGTGTCTTCATGGTCTCTCCATGATTCCCCAAGGCCTTACAATGTCAAAATGGACCTTTGGCTTCATGGGGCCTCAAAGTGTCACAATGGCCCCTTGGTTCCATCACACCCCAGAGAGTCACAATGGTCTCCACAGTTCCAGGAGGCCCCATGGTGCCACAATGGACCCTTGTTTTGATCGGACCTCTCAGTGTCACAATGATCCCTACATTCCATGGAGTCACACAGTGTCAGTACAATCCCTTTGGTTCCATGAGGTCCAGCCATGTCACAGTGCTCTCCATGATTTTATGAGGCCCCACAGAGTCACACTGGTCCCTTGGTCTCACAGGGCCCCACAGTGTCACAATGATCCCTTGGTTCCATGGGCCCTGTGCTGCTGCATTCCCCCCTCCCCTTCTCAGGCCGCCCTGCCAGCTGAGAAATGCTCCTTGGGCCTCGGCCTTGGCCAACAGCCCCTGGGCTCAGCTCCTCTGCAGCTCATCACAAACACTGTCTGCTCCAGGCACTGCTGCTGCCCAACCAGCTCCTGGTTTCTGTAGGAGCAGCCCTGGGAACTGTTTTTGTTCCCTCAGTGGCACAACATCCCTGTTCTCACACTGCCAAAGAAAGCTGTTGGTGCCAAGTGCAGCCAGGATGAGCCATTGCTGGGACTGAAGCCCCTCTCTTGGGGCCCTGCAAACAGCGCTCCAAAAGGAGCCCTTGGAGCTCTCCTGGGCCAGCGACTCCCTCTGAGTGGGGCCTCTCCCAGCCGGGAACTCTCCCGTTTGCTGCACTCAGGGATCCTGAATAACCACAGAGCCTGGGCCGATCCATCCACTCCTCCAGGTTTAACCCTCCACCCGCTGGGGAGATGCCAAAGCATCCACAGGGAGCATTTCCTGCCCTCAGGGGAATTTCTCACAGGTGCATTGCACTGACTCTTTGTGTCTGTGTGCACACAGGAGTGCCTGTGCTGGGGAAATGTGGCAGAAATGCTGCTCTCTGAGGGGTTGGAGTGCCTTGGATAGCTGAGGCAGTCAGATATCCAGATATCAGTAAGTAAGTACAAGTCACGAGGTCTAAATGAAGTTAAATGCTGCTAAGAGTTGCTCTCTTTTTCTAAGTTGTTACATTTAATTTATTAGCTAAGTTAAGGATTGTTAAGTGTAATTCCTCTGTTAAATTTCTAACTCATAGGTTTTAAGTTAGATTAAATAGTGCTAAGTGCTGTTCTTTTCCTAAATTGGGGAGTTGAAGGTACCAGTTAAAGTTAAGGCATAAGTAAAGTCCTGTTAAGTTTGACCTCTGTTAAGCTTTTGGCCCATATTCCTTTTGTCTTTGCCCTCACTGTCCTTGTGTCTCACACATACCCAGGAAGAGTTCTTGGCTGATTTCTGGTTTGATTGTCTGGATTTGGTTTGGTTTTGTTTTTGCCTTATTTCCTTGATGTGCCTGAAGTGTCCAGTCAGGAGCAAAGTGACTCTTGCAAAGGAACTTTGTGCTGCTGTCCCTTAATATTAAATCTGGTTTCTGCTGATCCCTTGCTGGGGATTTTTTCAGCACTCTCAAGGCTTCATTGGTAGCAGGATGAAGGAGCCCCGGCCCAGGCTCTGGCCCTGGGGGACACGGGGATGCTGCCGGGGGGTTCATGTTCCCCTGTGCCATCCCCAGGGCCCCAGCCCCCCGTCCCTGTGTCAGGCTCTGGGGTCGATCTCGTGGAACATCCTCTGGGGGAGGCTGCGGGGCTGGGGGCGGAGGGACCCGGGGGGACAGGGGACTCTGCTGTGCACGAGCAGGGTTGGACTGCTCTGGGGGGAGCTGTGAGGGGGGCCGGGGCAGAGTGACCTCACACAGCCATCTGTGATGCTACAGCCCCCTATGATGCCACACAGCGCTTTTGCAATGCCACACAGTCGTCTGTGATGTCACTGCCCACTCTGGGACATCACGCAGCCACCCTTGTGATGTCACAGAGCCAGCTCTGGGATGTTACCCTGGAATGTCATGCACCTGCACTGTGATTTCACAGAAGACTCTGTGGTGTCAGAAAGTCACTATGTGATGTCACAGCCTGTCCTATGATGTCACAGCCCACTCTCTGATGTCATAGAGCCAGCCTCTATGATGGCAGGATTTGCTCTGTGGCTACTCATTCTACCCTATGATGTCAAAGACAGCTGTGTGATGTCACAACCCCCTCAGCGATGTTACAAAACCCTCTCTGTGATGTCATACTGCTACTCTGTAATGGCACAGCACACACTTTCACCCCATAGCCTGCTCTATGATGTCATCCAGCCATGTCGTGATGTCACAGCCTGCTTTGAGATGTCCCACAATCCTCTCTGTGATGCTGTAGCTGCTCATTGACCTCACACATCAAACTCTGTGCTCTCATAGCCCTACCTGTGACCTCACACAACCCACTCTGTGCTGGCCTTGGCCTCTTGGAGACCACCTCTCATCTGCTTTCAAAACACCTGGGGGCCTGTGCTTTTCTTCTCATTGATAAAAATATCTCTCAAGTCCAGGCATCCATGGCCAAAATTGAGAATCAGTCTCCAAAATTCCTTATATCCAAGGATATCTCCCAGAGAAAAGCTGCAAGGTCTGTCCAGGTTCTCTTGGTTTCCTGAGAGCCAGCTCTCATCTGCCTTTGAAACACTGAGGCTCTGTACTTTTCTTTCTGTAGAAAAGAACTGTTCTTCTTGTCCTGATGCCCGTAGAAAAAAGTGGGCTTTGGCCCCCCAAATTCTGTCTTTCCAAGGATTCTTCCCTGACCACAGGTCTGGCTGGCCTTGGCCTCATTGGTGCTGCCTCTAATCAGCCATTAAAACACTGGGGCTCTGCCCTTTCCTTCCCATGGAGAACTGTCATTCCAGTCTAGGAACCTATTGCTGAAATGGAATTCCACCCCCAAATCTTCCTGAATATCTAAGGGTTACTGTAGGACAAAAACTGCTAGGACAGACAGTCTGGCTGGCCTTGGCTTCTGGTGACTGCTTCTCATCTGCCTTCAAACCCTGGGGTTCTGTGGTTTCCTTCCTATAGAAAAGAACTGTCCCTCTTGTCCAGGTGCTCCTGGCCTCAAGCACTTGACAATTTATAGGGACTGGGAGCCCTGTGCTCAGTGGGGTGGGGAGTGAGGACAGCAGAGGAGAGCCCTGGAAGGGATTGAAGGGTGGTTTCAGAGATGTTGGATCCTTTTCACATAGTAGAAAACAGACAGAGAAAGAAAGAATTAATTCCAAAGGCACTGAGGAACCCAGACTGGACACCAGGATAAAGGAATTTCCCTGCCAGGGCAGGGCTGTGGTGCAGCACGTCCCCAGCATGAGCCTGGAGCAGCCCAAGGCTCTGTGTGGGATGCAGAGGCAGGCAGGAGGCAGAGCTGTCAGCAAAGGAAGGGCCCAGGCAGGTGGGGCAGCCGGGGGATGCCGACAGCCTGCAGGACAGAGGCACAGTATTAGCTCAGCATCAGAGACATCTTTCCCTTGCTTGACCCACCTGTCATCACTGCCTCCATGTTCTGCTCTACCTGGAACCTGGGGACATTTTCACATGAGTTGTGTCCCTCAGTGGGTCCCATTTAAAGAGAATTTGGACTTTGAATTGATTTTGAGTTCTTAGAATTTCTTTGAGCACACACTGAGGCACTGAGTCTGATGCAAATAGCACCAAAGCCCCAGAGGTCATTAAGTCCCTGTGCTGTTCTGTGCTGCTGAGCTGGGCCGGGCTCCTGGCCCAGAGGCAGCTCCTGGCAAGGGCAGCGCTGCAGAGAGACAGCTCTGGCCAGGAGCAGCTCCTGTGCACAGCCCAGCAGGGCTGGGGCACTGCCAGGGCCCCTCAGGGACACCAGCAGGGCACAGACAGAGCTCACAGGGGCTCAGCACTGGCAGGGGCTGTGGGATGGCCCCGAGGGGGCTGTGTCACAGCAGCACCTCTGTAACTGTGTCATAGAGGAACAGAGCAGCTGGAATGTCAGCAAGGGGCTGTGTGACAGCACAGAGTAGCTTGTGTGAGGTCACAGATTGGGCTGTGACATCACAGAGTTTGTTGTGAGAGGTCATTGAGCAGCTACAGCATCATAGAGAGTATTGTGGGACATCACAGAGCAGGCTGTGACATCATGGTATGGCTGGATGACATCACAGAGCAGGCTGTGATGTCAAAGTGTGTGCTGTGACATTACAGAGTGGCAGTATGACATCAGAGAGAGGGTTTTGTGACATCATTGAAGGGATTCTTACGTCACAGAACTGACTCTGGTGTCATAGAGTAGGGTGTGACACCATAGAGCAAACTCTGCCATCATAGAGGGTGGCTCTGTGACATCAGAGAGTGGGTTGTGACATCACTCGGTGACTGAGCAACATCACAGAGCTGGCTGTGACATCACAGAAAAGACTGTGATGTCGCAGTGTGACTTTGTGACATCACAGAGTCTTATGCAACATCACAGAGCCGCTGCAGGACATCACAGGATGACATCTCAGAGTAGGCTCTGTGACATCACAGGAGGCCATGTGACATCACAGGTGGTTGTACGACATCACATGGGCTGTATGACATCCCAAGGGCAGTGTGACATCACAGGGGCTGTGTGAGGTCACTGGGGAGGTCACTCTGCCCCGGCCCCCCTCACAGTTCCCCCCAGAGCAGTCCAAGCCCGCTTGTGCATAGCAGAGTCCCCTGTCCCCCATGGTCCCCCGCCCCTGGCCCTGCAGCCTCCCCCAGAGGATGTTCCACGAGGTCGACCCCAGATCCTGACACGGGGATGGGGGGACGGGGCCCTGGGGATGGGACAGGGCAACCCCACGGGACCCCCCGGCAGCGTCCCCGTGTCCCCCAGGGCCAGAGCCTGGGCCAGGGCTGCTTCACCCTGTTACGAATGAGGCCTTGAGAGCGCTGAAAAAATCCCCAGCAAGGGAGCAGCAAAAACCAGATTTAATATTAAGGGACAGCAGCACAAAGTTCCTTGGCAAGAGTCACTCTACTCCCGACTGGGCACTTCAGGCACACCAAGGAAATAAAGCAACAACAAAAGCCAAACAAATGCAGGCAATCAAACCAGAAATGAACCGAGAACTGTCCCTGGTGGTGTGTTGTGTGTGTGACAAAGGCAGTGAGGGTAAGGATACAAGGAATATGACCTAAAAGCTTAACAGGACTCAGACTTAACAGAACCCTTAACCTTAACTGATACTTTCAACCTTCACAATTTAGCAAAAGAACAGAGCTACAGATTTGACCTAACTTAAAACCTATGACTTGCAATTTAACAGAGGAATAACACTTTAAATATTAATTATAATTAATTAAAGGTAACAACTTAGCAATAGAACAACTCTTAGCAGCATTTAATCTTCACTTAGACCGTGTGACTTAACTACTTAAAAGCCTGACTGACTCGAGCTATCCAAGGCACTCCAACCCTCAGAAGCAGCATTTCTGTCACATTTCCCACACAGGCACTCCTGTGTGCACACAGAAACAAAGAGTCAGTGCAAGGCACCTGTGAGAAATTCCCCTGAGGGCAGGAAATGCTCCCTGTGGATCCTTTGGCATCTCCCCAGCACTTGAAGGGTTGAGCCTGGAGGAGTGGGGGGATCGGCCCAGGCTCCGTCGTTGTTCAGGATCCCCGAGTGCAGCAAATGGGAGAGTTCCCAGCTGGGAGAGGCCCCACTCAGAGGGAGTCGCTGGCCCAGGAGAGCTCCAAGGGCTCCTTTTGGAGCGCTGTTTGCAGGGCCCCAAGAGAGGGGCTTCAGTCCCAGCAATGGCTCATCCTGGCTGCACTTGGCACCAACAGCTTTCTTTGGCAGTGTGAGAACAGGGATGTTGTGCCACTGAGGGAACAAAAACAGTTCCCAGGGCTGCTCCTAAAGGAACCAGGAGCTGGTTGGGCAGCAGCAGTGCCTGGAGCAGACAGTGTTTGGGATGAGCTGCAAAGGACCGTGGAGACCATTGTGACACTTTGGGGTGTCAGGGAACCAAGGGACCATTGTGACACTGTGAGACCCCATGGAGCCAAACATCCATTGTGACATTGCAATGCCTCATGGAACCATGGACAGACTATTACGATACATCACAGCCTCATGGAACCAAGGGGCCATTGTGACACGGAGGGGCACCATTGAATCATGGAGACCGTTGTGATACTATGAGGCCCCATGGAACAAACAAAGCATTTTAACACTGTGAGGCCTCATGGAACGTGTGAGACCATTGTTACCCTGGAGGTCCCCACAGAACCAAGAGGACCATTGTGACACTGTGGGGCCTCATGAAACCAAGAGGCCTTTTTGACACTGCAGGGCTGCATGGAACCAAAGGGCCATTGTGACATTGCAGGCCTCAAGTAACAGAGGAGCTGCATGACATTGTGGGGCCTGGGGCACAACAGAGACCATTGTGACACTGCAAGGCCTCATGGAACCAAGATGTCATTGTGACACTATAGGGCGCCATAAAACTAGGGGAACGTGGAACAGGTCTGGCTGGTTTGGCCTCCTGGACCCCCTTACTGGTCCAGATGACCATGGCATGTTGAGGGTCTCTTCTTGTCTGCTGCTGAAACACTGGGGCTCTGTGATTTCCTTCCTATGGAAAAGATCTGTCCTCCTCCTCCAGGCACCCATGGCCAGAATTGGGATTTCACCTCCAACATTGCCTTTTGTGAGAGACTGGAGGAGACTGTTGGCTCAAAACATTTCATGTGTGGGGGATGAAAAGGCAGGTCCAGCCTTGCCCTGCCCTGTAGCCCCAATCCCCCCAGAGCCTCTATCCCAGCCCAGCAGTGTCTGCCAGTCCCTGGCACAGCACAGGCAATGCTCCACAGCCACCTCTGCAGCCCCAGCCCAGCTCCTGAGGGACCAAATGAGCCCAAGGCCCATCTGGGGGAAGGGCGCAGGGAGACCAGGGGGTATTGAAGGCTGACCACAAGGCAAGTACACATCTTGACCCTACCTCCTCTTGGAATTTCCATCTAAACACTGCTGGAATCCAGGAGTTGGTAGCTGTGTGTGCTTCTCTGTATCTTTTTTGTCTTTCTTGCTTTCTATGTCTTTTCCTTCAGTTTCTGTGCTCCTGCAAATTTTGATTAACTTAAAATTGAACAGACTTAGAGTTTGTGAGGTTGATTGGGCCAAGTCAAGACTTTGAGAAGTCTTTTTTGTTGACTGAATATCTGTCATTGTTTGATATTAGAAGAATTTTAAAAAGTAATACAAAACTTTTTGTCAAACTGACAATCTGTTAAACCACTAAGATACTGAACATGCCTCTGTGAAACACAAATGTTAAAGATGAAAAAGCCCTGGAACTTCCTCTTTCTTTTCCAGTCAACAAAGGAGCAGCGAGCCCCAGCCTCCATTTCAACCAAACCAATCCAAACCCAACCAAATCAAACCAAACCAAACCAAACCAAACCAAGCAACCCTGCCATGGGCTGAGCCCCCTCCCTCCTCCCCAGGCTGCCCCCCTCCCCATCAGCCCCACTCTAACCAAAGCAAACCCCAACAACTCCCAAACAGGAAAACAAAAGAGGCTACAAAACCCCAACCAGAACAAAGCCAGGCACAGCTATTAAAATCTTACCACCAAGTCCCCTCCCCCCAAAACAACTAAAACACAAACCCCTACAACCTACAACCCATAAAAAATAACCCTACAACCAAAATTAAACACAAAACCCCCCCAAAACTATAATTAAAACCAATTCTAATACAACCCAACCACAATTTCCACCAGAAGTTACTGGCAGGTCAGGTGTTAACCCTTTCTATACTTCAATCCTCTCTCAAGTAAAAGGAAAACAAAATACAAGCATTTCAAAAAGATTTCAAAAAAATTTATCAACATAAAATCATGAAAGTCAATAAAGGAGAAATGAACTCCCCCCCCAAAAAAAAAACCAAAAAAAAATACCTTTATCTGAAAACTAAAATTCTCTTACAAACTATAAAGAAAAAACTCTTTTTCATTATAACACATAAAGCTATTAAGATATAAAAAAATTGAAATTAATATAATACAAAAACATCCAAACTGAAATAAACAAATGTTAAAATAACTGTGATTTCATCGAAAGTTCATACAGAAATTAAAATGTAATGCAGTACCGCCAAGAGAAGATCTCTATTCCCAGAGATAAAAAAAAATTAAAATTATATAAAAAAGATTTTTACCTTTAAAGAATTGATCTTTAAAACAATACCCCATAAGTCAACATGGCCCATCAACAAGCTGTAAAAAAGCTTCTGGCAATAAAAATAACTTCACAATGTTTTGTTTGCCCAATTATCCCATCGTAAAAAAACCAAACAATATTAACAGTAGTAGCAATTTTAATTGAATAGTTGAAATAAAAAAAAAATGATACAATATAATTTGATTTAAAAAAGGGGTAATTTGGTTCCAATAACAGCGCATAAGCAAAAGATAACCACGGAGTACGGAGGGCAGGGTTTTGGGACCCTTGCCACATCACATACAAGCTTGCCAAGTGAAAATCACCCCTTATATGCCATGTGTCAATGCCATCTCCTCCTATTTTCGGTTCATCATATCTCTATCTCCGCCTTCATTACCACCTTTACCACGCGTGTGCCGCCACTCGGTTTGGTGGTCGCACAAGTCTTTGGGGGTCGTCACTGATGAAGGCCCTGTAGTCTTCTTCGTTGTCCTTTAATTCACCTTTGGGTTACACATGCGCACCAAGCCAGTACAATGTAAGCCAAGACTAACGTATCACTGCATCTACATATCAAGGTAATAAATCCCTTATAATTAGCATTTTCTGGGACCCAATCAGATTTTGCTTCCTTTCTGCTCATTTTTAGCAACTGTATCTTCAGCTTCTTTCCCCCTGTCCTTGTGAACATCTGCCGGGGGGGGGGGGGGTGGTGGGGCCCCTCCTCTCCCCCTCTTCTTTGGCATTACTACTTTTACCTGTTTTATTATTCCCAGATATTAATTACTGTATCAATATTGATTACTGTTTCAATTTCTATCAGCACGAATATCATACCTATTTATCACAACAATAACAAAGTCCTCCAGACCACTGTTATCCATCACAAAATTAATAACCACAAAACCGCTATTTTTTCCTCTTGTAAAAGAATCTCCATAGCATTAACATATCTCATATAATAACAATCTCTCATAACATATCTCATATAATAACAATCTCTCATAACATAAAAAGAAAAACTTCTCTCCCAAAATAAACTACAACAAGACTATTAAAAAAAATAAATAACTAGAAATTATAGGTTTCATTTCCTTACATTGCCAGTAAAAATAACATTGTAAAAAAAAGGTGTTCTAAAGAGTTTATTTTAATTCTTACTACCTTTTTTCTTTTAGTTACTTTTAATAAAATTTTCTTTCTACCCTTTAAATATTTTAAGCCTACTTTACCTTTCTCACAATCCTATCTCACAACAAAATAAATACATAAATAATTTATTGACAATAAAATCCACCACACTCATCAATACGTTAATTAAGAAATCTCAAGATTAGAAAAATCTTGAATTAACAAACCAAAACCACTACAGTGTCATAATAACCTTTTGCCAAAGTTTCTCTGATTTTCTAAAGCACCCAGTAAAGGCTGTTTTGTTGTTTTGAGTTCCTGAGAATCTCTTGCTGGTATTTCTCCAGTGAGTCGAACTCAGAGAACACAAAAAATTGTAACTCCTTTTAGATGTCTCCTTGAGAGAATTGTTTGGGGGATGGGATTCAGGGCTTGTGTGTCCTGCTTGGCCCAGCCCAGGCAGGGCTTTCCCAGCCCCATTCCACACTCCATTGCCCAGCTGGAGCCGCTGGTGCCTCTGAGTTGTGCTGCCCCAGCCCCAGGGACGCTCTCCTTGTCTGCCCATTCCCCCACGGTCTCTGGGCAGGGATGGCCTCAGTGGGGGCTGCTGACATCCTCAGCACCTTGGAGGCTGCTGCTGAATTTTCCTGCTCCAGAGGCTTGTTCAGCCTTCAGCTCTTCAGTGCAGGAATTCAGTGTCCCAGGGCTCATTAATATTCAAAACACCTTAACAAGCCAAGTCTCTGGGGATAATTTGATTTCAGTTTCCAAATCATTTGTAGTTAGGTAGATCTCAGTAGTGTATTCAAAGTGAATACATGATATTTAAAAAGACAGTGAGAAAAAAATTTTTAGGTCCTGTTTAGTTTTTTTTTCCTGTTAATTCATTGATATATGCAATCTCCAATTGACATTGAAACCAAGTACCTCCTCATGCAGTTTGAATAGATATGAAAATCAAGACCCTCCATGGCTGACAATCAATCAGACTCTGTCCCTACCCCCACCCCACCATTTCCCCCATCCAAGCCCTGGCACTCAGAGCAGCCTTGTGCAAATCTGAGCTCCCTCCAGCCCAGGCTGCACCTGCAGCTTTCAGCTCCTTGGCTCCAACTCCCACCTGCTTTCCTTGGAGAAGGAGCTGCCTGAGACAGAGAGGGATGTTCATTTATTGTTAATCAACAAAGCCAAGGGAAGGCACAGTTCCCTCAATGCAAAAGTCATTACTCTGTGGGATATTGAATCCACTTTCCACAGCAGACAGTCTCAGAGCAATGGAAAACACCTTCTGTGCCCAGCACAGATCCCAAGGTCCCCCCCAAACCCTCCCTGCCCCAATTCTGCCCAGATTTGCTCTTTGCACACACGAGTCACAGGCTGAAGTCAGGAGCTCCCTCCATGCCCAGAGGGAGGAAAAGAGAGAAAGGGGATGAAGAGCTCTCCTGTGCAGAGCCAAGGTCCAAGTGCAGCCCCTGCAGTGGGAACCACAACTCATCAGGTTTGTGTCCTTTGGCCTCAGGGAGTGGTGACACTTAGAGGCACAGAAAGGTTTCTTGCCAAAAAACACACGTTGAACGCAGTCTCACTTCCACAGCCACTGGAGCTGACCGGCTGGCTAGCCGCTCCTGGAGTGACCGGTGGAGACTACAAAACCCCCCACTCCCAGGTTCTCGGCAGGAGCCCCTGAGTAGAGGCTCCATCTGCGGTGTGGTGATGCAGGCGAGAGCAGGGCTGCAAAGAATTGAGGTAATGGAATGAAGGAGTGGACACGTGTGTGAATGCCAAGGCGCTTTTTTAGCCCGGTCAGGGCCAGTGACATTGTCAGGGAAAAATCATTAGGGAGGCACTTAAAAGGGGATGGGGGCAACAGAAGAGACACGAGGGACCAATGAGCAAAACCCAGGGGAGCAGCGAGGGACACAACTGAACCAATAGGAAGGGCCCAGGGGAGGGAAAAGGCTCAAGGGAAAAATCATATGCTAGGTGAGGGATGAGTGACATAGAAGATCCTTGACATGAGAGGGGATGGTTACAATGATTGACAGGCAACAGGTAGGAGGAACAAACCATTAGGAGGGAGAACATGGAGGGAAGAGAGGGTCAAACCAAATTCTTAAGTATAAAAAAGAACCAACTTTACAATAAACCCATATAAAACACATGCAATGCTACAGTCGAACATTTGAACAGTTTAATATCCCTCACAGCTCTTTCCTCAGCTGTCTGTGATGTACCAGCAGCATCTGAAATGTCCCCCATCCCCAAGGGATTTCTGTACATAACAGTTTTAGGCAAAGACATAGGAAAAACTAAGTGATAGATATAAACACAATTAAGATGCTGACTAACATGATATTTATTGAACTTCAGAAATATGGGGCAACTCTCTGCACCTCAAAGCATGAAACCAGTCATTTGAAGGGCACTTGAAAGACCAGAGAGCATCTGGAGGAGGAAATCAAAAAACAGCAAGGTAGACATTGATCCAGCTGCTCTAGTGAAGGGGCATCCTTAGACATGGCCACATAACCAGGAGAGCTGGAAATACATGAAGGAAGATTGAGAGGAAGCAATACACTGGATATTGGTGACACAAGTCCACAGGAAGATCAGTATTTGTTCTTCTGCCATCATTACACTTCCAGGAAGTTCCTGTTCCTGGTGGGAAAAAATTGCCATGGCTTAAAAATGCTCAAATGACCCAGGTAACAAAGATCCATTTGTATATTAGGAAACTAACCAGTATTAAAACCTCTTCTCCTTTCCAGGCAGACATCAGCTGTGTACCCATGGACAGGCAGTGCCACTTGTGCCCTGAGGTGCCCAGCTGGAATAGGATGTCTCAGAGAGCACCTGAGGGAGAGCAGAGCACCTTGCAAGCTGCAGGTCCCTGACAGCCCCTCAGGGCTCCTGTCCCATCAACATCTCCTCTGCTCCAGTCTGAAACAGGGCCCAGCATGGTGCTGGGATCATCAGAGAGCTGAGGTGTGTGCTGGAATTCAATGCCCTCCCCATCCCGCAGCAGCCCTGCATTTCCCTGCTGCAGCCTTGGTCTCCAGCAAAGCCATGGAGTCTCTTTGGGCTCTGGACGGTTCCTGCAGCCCCCAAGAGCAGCTGAGCTCTGCCTTTGGCACAGTCAGGCTGGGCCAGCACAGGCCATGCTCAGCAATTGCTTGTGTGTGCCTGGCCTTGCTGTCAGCCCCAGCAGCGGCTGCGTGGCCCCTTTGTGGCCCTGTGCAGGCCCAGCCATGGTGCCCCAGCACCTGTGCAGGCCCAGCCCAGTCCAGGAGCATTGCGGCTGGGAACGGCCCCTGTGCCGTGGTGCCCACAGCAGCCTTGGGGCTCTGTGCCCCATGGCCTCCCTGCTGGGCAGCCTCTGCCAGCTCCAGCAGAGCCTGTGGCACCTGTGGGGCTGCACAGACAGCCCTGCCCCGGGCTCTTCCGGCCTCTGGGCCAGCAGAGAGGCAGCCAGGGCTGGCCATGGCTGGGAACAGGCCCTGGGCCCTGCAGGAGGATGGAGCTGGGCCACAGCCAAACTCAGCCCAGGCCAAAGCTGGGCTCAGCAGCCAGGGCTGCCAATGCATGGGGACAGAGGCTGGTGCTGATAAATGTCCTGGGCCCCCTCTCTGCTCTGTCCATGCCACCCAGGGCACAGAGCAGCCTCCTCTCTGGGCCACTTGCCTGTTTGCAATGCCTTGCACAGGCGCTGGCCCTGCCCCACAAGGCCTGGCCTGAGTCCTGCCCCTGCACGCTCAGCCAGGCTGAGATGGACACTGATGGTTTCTGGGCCAGGCTCTCTGAGCCCAGCCCAGCTCCCTGCAAGCTCTGCCAGCTGCCCTGAGCTCTGGGCAGCACCAAGGGCCTCTCCCCAGCCCAGCCCAGCCGGCTCTGGCCCCACAGCTCTGCTCAGGCCAGGCTGCTCTGGGCACTGCCCCACGGCCTCAGCCCCTGGCAAGGGCACAGCAGCAGCTGCAGCTGCCACAGGACTCAGCCCCAGCCATGGGGGAAGGTGCTTGGCCAAGGCCAAAGGAGGCTCCCTGGCTGCCCTGCTCCCCTCGGGCTGAGGTGCTGAGAGCTCTGCAGCCCCTGCTGCCATCCCATCTGCCCATGGTAGCACAAGAGCCGTTACCTTGTTGCCCTCAAGAGCTGCTCCTGCTCCAGGCCCAGGGCCCATGCCAAAGCCGGGGCAGCCACAAAGCTGTGCCCATTTCTGTTCATTTCTGCCCTGATGGGAATGGGTTCTCAGCCACTTGGAGTTTGATGATGAATTTTCCTACTGCAGAGGCCTCTTCTTTCTTGACCTCTTCAGTTCAGGAGTTCATGGGAAAAGGCTCATCAACATTTGTTCACAACGCCTGAACAAGAAAAGCCACAGGGAATACTCTAGATTTTCAATTCTTTCGTGGTTAATAAGACACATTTCTGAAGTGTATTCAAACTGAAGAAACTATATTGAAAACAATGAAGACAGAATTGATTTATCCTGTTAAGTTTTCTTTTCCTGTTTATAGACCAATATCAGTAATGTCCAATTGATATTGACCCCCAGCACCTTCTAATGCAGTCTGAATAAATATTAAAATCAAGAGCTTTAAAGCTGACGATCAGTAACGCTTTGTCCCCCCCACTTACCCACCATTTCCCTCATGCAAACCCTGGGAATCCTATGGATCAGGAACAAGTGAGTCACCATCCCTGGAGGTGTTTAAGGAAAGACTGGATGTGGCACCCGCTGCTATGGTCTGGGTGATAAGGTGATGTTACGTTCCAGGTTGGACTGGATGCTCTCCAAGGTCCTTTGCAGCCTGGTTGACTCTGATGATTGTGACAGTGCAGGGCCCTGGGGAAGCAAGGGGCCATTGTGACACTAAGCAAGGGGCCTGGTGGCACTAAGGGGACAATGGTGACACTGTGTGTGACATGGCAGCGCAGATGCAGGGGGCCATTGTGACACTGTGGGGCTTAATGGAAGCAAGGAGTCCATTGTGACAGTCTGGGTCCTGCTGGAACCACAGAGGCCACTGTGACCCTGCAGGGCCTTGTGGAACCAAGGGGCCATTGTGCCACTGTGGAACCAAGGAGAGTTTCCAGGGAGAGCCTGGAAACAATGGAATCGAGGGGCCAGTGCACCATTGCAGGGACTCTGGGAACTGAGGGAACAATTGTGACACTGTGGTGCCCCGTGGAACCAAGGGTCTCTGGTGACACTGCAGGATCTTGTGTCACCAGAGCTCCATTGTGACACTGCAGCACCAGGGAATTCATTGTGGCACTCTGAGGCCTCATGGAACCAAGAGGCCACTGTGACCCTGCAGGGCCTTGTGGAACCATGCAGAGCATTGTCACAGAGCAGAACCTGGTGTCACGATGGGCCCATTGTGACACTGCAGGGCCCCATGGAACCAAGAGGCTAATGCTGCTCCTCAGGGACTCCTGGAATGAAGGAAACATGTTGGACACCGTGGTGGCCCTTGGGACGAAGAGGCCCTTGTGACACTGTGGAGGCAAGGAGAGCATTGCTACACTCAGACACCTCATGGAACCAAGGATCCATTGTGACACTGCAGGACACTGGGGGCCATAGTGGCATTGTGACACTGCGGGGCCCAAGGATCCAAGGGAATTTGTGACACCAAGGGGTCCCATGGAACCAAAGAGACATTGTGATACTGGGAGGCCTCATGGAATCATGGAGACCATTGGGATGCTTTGGGGCCTCATGGAACCCTGGTGACACCAATTTGGCTGGGAGTGTTGATCTGCTGCAGGGTAGGAGGGCTCTGCACAGGGCCCTGGACAGGCTGGATCCAGGACCCAAATCCAACAAGGTGAGGTTTAACAAGTCCAAGTGCCAGGTCCTGCACTTTGGCCACAACAACCCCTGCAGCACTACAGGCTGGGGACAGAGTGGCTGGAGAGTGGCCAGGCAGAAAGGGACCTGCAGGGACTGATGGACAGCAGGCTGGACATGAGCCAGCAGTGTGCCCAGGTGGGCAAGAAGGCCAATGGCTCCTGGCCTGGATCAGGAACAGTGTGGCCAGCAGGAACAGGGCAGGGATTCTTCCCGTGTGCTTCGCACTGGTTGGGCAGCACCTAGAGTGCTGTGTCCAGTTCTAAGCACCCTGTGATGAGCAAAAAGAACAAATTTGTTGCAGGGAAAAGTAAAGAAAGCAAAGGTAATGGAAAGGAAATGCTCAGGGCAGTTTGAGGGTGGCTGTCAGGCAGCCCTGGCTCTGAGCAACAGCATCTGCATAGGGACAGGAAACTCCCAGCTGATGGGAACAAACTCTCTGGCTGACTGCAGAAGCCAGGACAAAGCTGAGTGGTTTCCCTGCTGTCCCCCAACCGTTGCTGGCCCCAGGGGCTGATGGCATTTTTGCTCCCTCAGGTTCATGTCCCCACACCAACAGCATGGGGTGCTCCCCCTGCTCTGTGCAATGCAAACAGGGGCTGCTGAGCCAGTGCTGCCGTGTCTGTGCCTGCAAGGATGGGGCACCTGTGTGAGCTGGGGGAGAGGCCAGGGCTGCAGAGGGGGGATGTTGTTGGCAGCTCCATGAGGACGCTCTGGGATGCTGCCCTGGGCTGTGCAGTGCACTGGGGATGGATCAGCCCCTGCTCTGCTGCTCCTTCCCGTCTGCCCCAGGTGCCTTGCAGAGCACCTGCTGATGCTGTCCTCAGCTGCCATGGCAACCCTCAGGACAAAGCGGTGCCAGGGCTGCTCCAGGTACAATTGCAATGACACTCATTGGTGCCACCAGGTGCCATGGCAACGGCCATGGGGGACCCATTCCTTGGTTTGGTGCCGTGGCAACCAATGCCCGGAGCTGTTGTGATGGTTGGTGGCCATGGAAAGCTGCCCTGGGCCCTTGCTCAGGGCTGGTGTCAGTGCCCAGAGCCAGAGGGGATCCCTTACTGGGGGCTGTGCCATGGCCACCTGCCCTGTGCCACGCTGGCCGCTCAGGCACCAGGAACCAGCAGCCAACGGCACTGCCAGGGCCAAAGGCCAGGCCAGCCAGACAGAAAGGGGCAGGGCTGGGCACTGTTTCCACGGTAACCGGCACTGGGGTGGACACCTGGGTCACCTGGCCTGGCAGTTGCCATGGAAACCCCTGGCAGGGACTGAGGGCACAGCCCCTGGCACTGAGACACTGCTGGGCCGGGTGCTGAGCACAGGGCTGAGCACGCAGAGATGGTTTTGTTCTTGCTGAGCTGCAGCACAGCCAAGGCCTGTCCTGCCCCTCGTCAGCCACGCTGGGGAGGGGCTGGGGCTGCGGGGGAGCTGGGCAGGGGACACAGCCAGGACAGGGGACCCCAACTGAGCCCGGGCATACCCCAGACCAGAGCACATCATGCTCAGGGTGTGAAGGGGGAACAGGGAGGAAGGGGGGAATTTTGGAGGGAGGGCTTTTGCCTTCCCAGGGAACACTTAGGCAAGAGGGGGCCCTGTTTCACCAGTGGGCAGGGTCACTACCAAAGACACAGACACCAACTGAAGGAATTGTGTCATTTATATCATGCACAGCTGCCAAGAATTACAAAAGGATAAGCTCAGAAAAGCACATCATCATTAGCAAAGAATTACGAAAGAAGCTCAGCAATCCATCATAACCCATCATTACATTTTGATGACCAATCCCTTGGTGAAACACTGGAGGTGTTTGTGGCAGACAAAGATTCTGGCTGACTATCAAGGTACACCTTACAGACATCAGTAGTACTTTAGTGACACCGTTCTTCATTCTTTTTTCTCAATCTCATTCGAGTTAGGAACAAGAATTCTGTTGTCCCTGGAGCTGGCACCTTTTTAATTCCAGAATAATGCCCCGAGGCCCTTTGCTGTTCAGCTTTACCATGCTGTCTGTGGCTAACAAGGCCTGGGGGGGCCCTTTCCCCTCTGGCTGGAAGGGGCCGGGTCCCAGTCCCTGAGGGGCACCCAGGCTCCTGGATGGAATTCCTGTGCAAGTCCCTCAGTGTCACAGCAGCCTTCCCATGGAGCCCCGTGGATCAGAGCATTTTCCACAGGGGCCCTTGGGGCAAACAGGGAGATTTGGTCTGGCAGGATGTGTAAATCTCCTGTCAGATCTCCTTGTTCTCACACAGACTCCTTGGCTGCAGGGACACATTCCCCTTGTTGCTGCCCAGGTTTCAGGACTCAGAGTTGTCTTTCCTAGGAGCTGCTCCTTCAGCTGCCTTGGAAGGGCCATTTGGCCTCCGGACCCACACTCTGGCTCCATTATTAGGGCTGCTGCATCCAAACCCTTTATCCCCACAAACAGTGGCGACTGGAGCTGGGTCTGCTTTTTTTTCATTCTCAAAATTCCAATATCAATAATTGTGCTACCCTGTCATGGGGTTGAATAATCCAATCTTGTTCATTATTGTTTAACAGAATTACTGTAATTTCTCCTGGATATTCTGCATCAATTCCTCCTGCCATGACAGGAACACTTTGCTTGGGTAACTGCTCCCTTGGAGCTTGCATTGCAAAGTGTCCTGGAGGAAATCTGAATTCCTGTTTCAGTATTGATAGCTCTCATTTGCTTTGAATTTATCCTAATTAATTCCAGTGCATGAAGGCCCAGCCCTGCAGCCTCTGGGCTGGCCCTGCCAGGGGCCATCACAGCCAGAACAATTTCCCAGGCAGCCCAAGTCTCACTGCCCATGGCTGGATTTGCAAATTGGGGGCAGCCGTGCACAGCCAGGGGGTTTCATTTTCCCAGTGGGCCATTGTGAAGGGCATGGAGCACATCTGGGAGATGGGTTCTCCATGGACAAAGGTTCCCATCTCCTCATTTTTCCAACGGCTCTTTTAACAACCCCTTCACCTGCACAACCAATCCTGCAGCTTGTGCATAGTCTGGTACATGAAAAACCCTGCAGGCTTAATCACTGTATTTTTCACAGGAACAGACAAAGCACTCTGCATCACAATATCAGCACACCATGTAAAAGTAGCCAATTTCCTCCCTTCCTCCTTTTTTCATTGTATACAGTCTCACAAAGTTGACCACTGACATGAGGGTCCTGGCCAATCCTGTTCTGTAGGGTATTTAGTGTTACATCCCTGAGCAGCCAAAGATACCAAATTAGTATTGTCAGCACTAGTTCACATTATTAGTATTTTATGTGTACATATTGATATAGAAATATAGATATGTAGATATAGACATATCTAAATAAATTTATAAATATGAAGGTCTTATTATCCTATAAATATGTATATACTTATTTATTAGATTGATATGTCACTTGCACAAGTGCATCTGAGCTCAAGATTCAAACCTTCTTCTATTGCTCCATGTGGGAGCATTCCAACAATAATTGTTCCTTCTGAAGGTGCTGTTACCTATGTACTCTCAGCAAATTCATCTTTGTCTGCCCAAACCCACAAGGTCTTTTCCTTTTCCATTTGCAATTTTTGGATGCATTTGAAGACATCCAAGGGTGCAGCTTCTTTTACCCAACTGCCCCACTGCTCCCACAGGGCTCCGACCTCAGCCCACTCCAGAGCCAGGGAACTCCAGGGAAGGGCTTCCCAGCTGGGAATTTCTGATGGGACTGATTCCTCACACTGACACTGAACAAGTGACATTTTGTTGGCATCTGGACAGACTGGTCCAGTTTTGTTTTACCAGTGGGCAGGATCAGCACCAAAGACACAGACTCCAGCTGAAGGAATCAGTGTCATTTCCTGCAGTTCAGAGCAGCAAAGAATCACCAAAGGAGCAGCTCAGCAATGCACCCAACCATCCCCAACAAAGACTGCAGCAGTGATTAACAAAGATCCAGTAGCATTTACCCTCAGGCTTTACCATCCCCCAGACCCACACAGCAGCTGGGGAAGCTGTCACAGCCAAGGGCTGCAGAGCCACTCCTGGGCACTGGGAATTCCTGCAGGTGCCTCCAGCCCCAGGTGAGGCTCCAACCCCGCTGGGAGAGGGCC
This sequence comes from Zonotrichia leucophrys gambelii, assembly GCF_028769735.1. Taxonomy (NCBI): domain Eukaryota; kingdom Metazoa; phylum Chordata; class Aves; order Passeriformes; family Passerellidae; genus Zonotrichia; species Zonotrichia leucophrys. The sequence continues at coordinate 38,712 of NW_026992685.1, forward strand.
CAGCTCTGACAGT
>NW_026992686.1:0-38649 GCF_028769735.1 Zonotrichia leucophrys gambelii
GGCTAACAGAGATGACCTCAGCGGTTGCTGTAATTTGGTCAGATCTCTAGTTGTAGCAGCCAATTTGTTCATTAGTACTTCAGAATCAATGCTATTCAGAATTCCCAATCCTGTACGCATAACACCGGTCACGTCTCTTGGTGTTCTAATTTTAAAAGAGCTTCGTTTCCTAAGCCAAGTGGTCCAGCCTTCAAAAGAAGTTTGCAGAAACAGAGAACAGGCTGGCTGGATTTCTGAAACGTTGCTCTGCATTAGCAATTTGACCTGTTTGAGAGATGTCCTGGTTTAGGACAAATTAGGGGGAAATCTCCAAAAGGGAGCCCCCCAAAACAGAACAAACCTCCAACCACCCCTCCCCCAACTCCGGGTTCGGGAAGGAATTCCTCGGAGGAGCAAAGTGGAAAACAAAACCTATTTATTTACAAGTAACAAAAAGAACACTCCCCAACACAAGAAAAGAAAAGGGACCAGACTGTGTTGTGAGGGCGCCGAGCTTCTGTCGCAGGCTTCGGGTGTCCTGGAGCTCTCAGGCCAGGTCTGGAGCCGGTCCAGTATCTTCAGGGGAGGGTAAGAAAGAGAGAACAAAAGAAAAGGGAAAAAAGAAAAAAAAAAAACCAGCTCAAAAAAAAAAAAAAAAAAAAGCAAGCAAGCAAGCAAGCAAGCAAGCGGCTAGCCAAGCCAAGCAGCCAAAGCCAAAAGCAAAAGTGCCTGGGCACACCCCCCCCCCCCCCTCTCTTCCCCATCCGGCCACAGCAAGACGGCCGGGGGGGGGGGCGGGAGGGGGGAAGGCACAGCTGCCAGACACAACACACGATATTGGGATAAAGGCTGAAGGCTGTCACCCCACGACAAGAGACATGCCGGATTGAATAATATTTGTTGTTGGCCAGTTTTCCTGATTATATAAGGTCCAATCTTGAAAATTCTTGGGATGAGTATGACCGGTGGTACAGGTGAAGTGGTGACAGTGGTAAAGTAGGTTTCAGCATTTATTACAAATTTAAAAGAAAGGTCTTGTGTATCCTTGGACTAGAGGCAAACTACCTCCGCAGTGTGAGTTAATGTAAAAATGTGCCAGCAGTCTCGTACGCTTAGGTGCGTACAGACTTGCTCCTGTTTGTTTTCCTGCTTTGCTATAGTCAGACCCATTAACCATTCAACACCCGATGCTAATTTGTTCTCGCACTACTCCTTGAAGCTGCCAGGTTTTCTGTTTCTCCCATTCTTGTCAAGTATACAACTTGTCTTCATGTGTAACTACTGTTAGTAAGTTTAGACCCATGACATCTCCCATAGATCCGATAAATTGCAGGAAGGCTTGAGACCAGGGCCATGTAAAGGGGCCTCCTGTTGCCTCTGCCAATTGGGGTGTGATTGCCGTGTTTACCGTGCTCAATGCAGGCCTTACAGTGTCTGCCCTTTGAGATGTATTAGAAAAGGGCTTCACACCTTGCATCTGAGAGAGCGTAATTACAGCACTTGGTGTGAGTTTTGGTACAGTGTTTATCTTGAATGTGTAAACCAAGCCTCTTAGTCCTAATGGACTAGCTGTGTCATTCTGCCAACGACATGTCACGTAAGTGGGTTTGAGCAAAGTTAAACTGTACCAGCAATCAAGTGATGCATCATTACAATCTCTTGTAATTGCAAGATTGTTAGTTTTGAGACCTAAAGCATAACTACCAATATGTTCCTGGCGGCAACACAGAGCGAGGGGACTTTTTATTTTGAAACTTCCCCATTTCTTCATGGGACATAATTTTGCTGAAGGGATGTCCAGATGATTCCTTCCACCTGTTTCCATAAAATTTCCTGCAATTCTGGTGGAGGTGGCCTTTTCATGGAGAGTTCCTTCCACCTTTCTGCATGTTACCAAAATTCACTCTCCAACTGTTCCCATCTGTCAGGGTTCTCATCAACTCATTCTGGTCCCATCTCCACTCATTCGGGTGGTACACCTTGGAGTCATGCAGCACTAGGGTTGCCAGGCTCGGGTAACAGCCCTTGGGATAGGCTCCAAGAACATTGGTGTGCTGAACGATGGCTTCGGGCCACAGCTGCTCACCAGGAGGTTGTCCATGAAATTGTGGTAATACGCAGAAAAGTATTAGCAAGGCTATCATGTTTCAGATGATTCTCATGTCCCTCGGGGTTCTCCTGTAAAAGCAAGAACAACAAAAAATCATGCCACTGAGAGGCAGAAAGGAGTTTAAAATGAGGGGATTATCCAGCGTGTGTCTATGTGGTGCTCTTTTCCAAGAGCGTCAGAGGCTACCCATGCATATTTATTCAGAGGGGTTTTCAGCACAAGTGGTACCTCGCCCACCGTGGGGAGGTCCACTAAGACAGGTTGTCCAGGGTAATGTGATGGATTGTTTGCATCGTCGGGACCTTCCAGTGAAGGGATGATGCTTGGAGGTATGGGGTAAAAAGCAGTAACTTTGGGGCAGCCGTTCACCCCCCACCATCCATTTACCCCCTTAACAGCCTGCCACAGTCAACAGTCCCAGTTTGCTTTCTGGGGCATAAGGAACCACTTTAAAAGGCCATTTGTCCTTTCCATGATCCCGTTAGCCTGAGGGTAGTAAGGAGTATGAAAGGTCCACTTTATGCCTTTGGCTCTGGCCCAATCCTGAACCACCTTGGCAGTAAAGTGAGACCCGTTGTCAGACTGAATTTCTTGTGGCTTTGGAAAAGTTCCAAACCACCCCTGCAATGCTTTAACTGTATTATCACCTGTGGCCCTTTTAAAAGCATCAGCTTGTACCAATCCAGATACAATTTCTACTCCTACCAACACAAAATGTTTACCTCCTGACTTCTTAAAAGGACCAACATAATCTACCTGCCACGCTTCCCACAAGCCTTTACCTTTTCTCAAATGCAGAGGGTCATCCTCTAAAGGATGCCTTTCCAGTCGCTTGCGGCACTGTTGGCAGGCCGATATGCATGTTTTACACATTTCCCTGGTGACTGGCCAGCCGCGGGCGTGTGCTTCCTGATACAGATCTTTGGCACCTGTGTGCTGCCTTTTTACATGTAACCATTCTAACAGTTGATTCCAATCCTCTGAAATAGTTTCTTTTTTCAGGGGGCTAAGCCTTGCTAGTTCATCAACTCTGTTGTTCCATTCACCTGCTTGATTCCCATCAGTTTGATGAGAAGCTACCCAGCCAACCAGAAAGTTTCCTTTACTGGCGATTTCTAGGATTTCTTTCCATTTATCCTTCTGCCACACTGGGATTCTGTTAACTTCCCAGTCATTCTGTTGCCAGAAAGGGAGCCATTCAGTGCAGCCTTTGTATACTGCATATGAATCAGTGTAGATGTAAACAGGAGAAGTGTTTTGTGCCTCACGCTGGAAAACACTCCAGAGGGCTATGAGTTCTCCTACCTGAGCGCTGCCCTCCCCTTCTGTGATAATCTTTTCACCAGATGAAATATGTAAGGCAGCTGCCTTATATTTCCAAATTTTTCCTTCCCGCTTTGAGGAAGCATCAGTAAACCAACAGTTTGCTGCTATTTCAGGTGAGAATGGTGGTGCTACTTTGATTACAGAAGCAGGTTTGTCTTGGCTACTATCTAGGCTGTCAGTGTCTTGTATTGCCAAGAATTTTGCAGCACCTTCTGTGACAGAAAAGCTATTGCAGTAATACTCTATTTGAGCATACCATTTCCTGACTGACGACTTTTGGGCTATGCCACCAGGTGGAGGGGTCCCATTAGTGACAGCTTTAATTACCTTGAAGGGACCTCTCAAGATGATAGCTTGCTGCCGTGTGATCTTCTCTACTTCAATGAGAGCTAAGCTAACCACAAACAATCCTTTTTCCCAGGTAGCGTATCTTTTTTCAGCATCTTTAAAACCACGGGAAAAGAAGCTGACAGGCCTTGTTGGACCCTCAGGACCTCGCTGCCAGATGTGTATTGATAGTCCTGAGGAGGCAAATCCCCATTCTACTTGGAAAGGGTCTTTAGGGTGAATGGGCCCCAATGCCTGATGTGCAGTGGCTTCAAAAATCAGTAATTGGAGTGCTTCCTCCTGAGAAGGAGTCCAATCCCATTTGATTCCTTTTTTCAGTAAATTGTAAAGGGGCCTAGCAATGATTGAGAAATCTGGGATGTGTTTCCCCCAGAATACCAACAGTCCTAAGGCTTGCTGGAGGTCTTTTTTGTTTTCAGGCATTTTCATCTGCTCTAGAGAAGTTAGAGTGTCAGGTGGGATGCATGTGCTGCCAGATCTCCACCAAATTCCCAGCAATTTTACTTCCTGAGAAGGCTTTTGAATTTTCTCTGAGGGAATCTTTAAATCAAGGCTCTCCAGATGAGAGATTATATTCTGCTGGAGATCCCCCACCTCCTTAATTTCCTCTCCTCCTACCAAAATGTCATCAATGTATTGGTACACAGCTACAGTGTCAGGTTTAGGTATTTTTTCTAATTCCTTAGCTAAAGCATGGTGTGCTAGTGTTGGAGAGTGTTTGTATCCCTGAGGGAGTCTGGTGAATGTGTACTGTTGTCCCTCCCATGTGAATGCAAAGCGATCCATGTCTTCTGGCTGTATAGGTATCATGAAGAACATGTCTTTGACATCTATGGTTGCCATGATTGTGTAAGCTTTTTCTTGTATTGATGTTATTAGTTCAGCTAAATTTGGCACTGCTGCAGTTAGAGGGTCAGTGTTGGCATTCAGCCTACGGTAATCAACTGTAAGCCTCCACTTCCCGTTAGGCTTTCGGACTGGCCACACGGGTGAATTGTATGGGGAGTGTGTGTTAATAATTATTCCTTGATCATGCAATTCCTGAATAACTGGTTTGATGCCTTCTCTAGCTCCAGAAGGCAAGGGATACTGTTTCACATTGATTGTTTTACTGTAAGGCAGTGCGGGTGCGGTCTGAAGCAGTCTAATGTTAAGTGGCGGAGTGCCAAAAGACCACAAGAAACCCTCGGTGTCTTCCCACTGCCTTCCTGAAAGGACATCCATCCCTAGCAGATTATTCGGTATGTCCCCAATTACCATTTTGACAACCAATTGATTTTCTTCTCCAGGGAGTGTTATTTTGACTAAAGCAATATTCATGGGTTCTATGGTTCCTAAAGCATTAAGAACGCAGCTTTGCCTTTTTGTTGGAACAACTCCGCACTTCTGGGCATCTCTGTGTGTTAGTGCAGAAATCTGGGCTCCCGTATCAACAATGTAGGTTACTAGAACTTTTTTGGGGCCCGTAATTGCTGTAATTAACATGTCTCCTGATTTATTTTTTGTGAGCATTCGTAAGTAAACCCAACCTCCACCCCTTCGCTCACCTGTAAGCGGTGGAGATACTAGTTTCCCGAAAGCTCTGTTGGTGTAGATTCACTGTTTGTGTTTTGGGGTACGGGCGGGTGGGCAGTTATGTTGCTTAGGCTCTGTGAAAGAAGTTGCGAAAGGGTTACTTCCGGCTTACTGCTGGTGCTTTTCAGGAGACACGCAACCAGGGTTTCACTGTCCAAGTTCTGTGAAAGAAACTGAGAAAGAGTTAATTTTGGCTCACTGGCTGTGTTCTGCGGGAGGGGCTGAGACGTAGCCTCACTGCCCAGGTTACGAGGGAGAAACTGGGGAAGGGTTAACTTTGGCTCATTGCCTGTGTTCTGTGGGAGAGATTGTGATGTACTGTGTGTACTGAACTGTGTATTGGCAGGAGTATTTGTTAGTTTCGGGTGAGGGAGGGGGATCGGGGCACTGGGCTGGGTATTTGTTTTTCTAAAATTCCAGTTAGTTATTATTTTCTGCAATTTTTCAAGTGGTAGACCATCCATTATGTCCCGGGGAACCCCTTTCTTTATTCCCAGCATCCACCAGCGTTGTCTGTTGGAAATCTGTTTCCCTGGTTCTGTGTTTTCAGTGTTAGGGGTTCCCATAAACCGGACACCTTTTGCTTTTTCTGATTTTTCTTCCAGGGTTTTTACAGGCCCATACTGTCTGCAATAGTTTATTAAATCAACTGCTACCTCACTCCATGTCCAAATCTTGCGGCTGCTGCTAGATGTGTCAGATGGTGTTGTGGGTGTCTGTGTTGGTGTATAGGGTGAAGGTGCAGTGTCAGTGGACTCAGACTGATCAGTGGAGTTGTTAAGAAATCTTTCTAGTCTATCTATTGGGCTTAGAGCCATAACTGTTTTTTGAATAGTGATTGCTGTTGATTTCAATGTTTCTGGAAGCCCACGAATTAAAGGAGTCATAATTTCAGGCTTCACAGGCAATTGCATTGGGGATTCACAACCAGGAATTAATTTTTTCTCATGAATCATTTGCAAACATGCAGCTTTTTGTACACTTTCTAGGATTTGGTCAGGGGTAGTGGCAATTGCTAAGGGATCACCCCTTTCCAGGGGATTTATTCCCCCAGCCCAATAGGCTGCACGTTGTGTTAGAGACCAGGCATCACGCTTATCTCCTGTTGTTAGGAAAACACCATGTCCCCAGTAACCACTGGCCTCTTGTTCAGTTAACTTAATCTGGTCTCCGCCAGTGAGGGACACACGGAACACATATTCCGTTTCTGATTCGTGGGGGAGGCGACCGAATTCCTTTTTTAGTTTAGCTAATTCGGTAGCACTGAATGGTGTTTGTTTGGTTGTTATGTGGGGATCCATGTCTTCATCATTAATGTAATTGTATTCAGTTTTAATAAAAGGTCTCAAATGAGGACAACAATTTTCCCCACAATTTTTAACTGTTTCAGATTCTTTGTAAGAATAGTTTTGTTTTGCTGCCTCAATTTCTTTGTAAGGATAAATCTTTTTAATGGAAGGTGTTACCTTTTCTTCCTCCTCTGTAGAGGAGTTGATTTTGTGTATGGTTTTGGTGTGTTCTTCCCTAAGGACAGCTCGCTGCTTGTAAATTTCATTTCTGTCCTCATTTAACTGTTTTTGCAAAATTCCAACCAAATTTTGAAGGGAATCTATAATTACCATTTCCTCAGTTCTCCGTTTACAGCGGTTTTCTATGGTTGCAGTAAGACATGCTCCAAGGACTGAGCAAAGAATGCTTTTATTTTTACCCATTTTGAATTTTGATTCATGTTGCAGAGAACATATTCTATCAATGATGTTTTCCAAATTGAACCAATTGTTTTCTGCCCAATTTTCTCCGCCAGATGACGGTTTGGCATTGTGTTTAGCAAGCAACGTGTAAAAATCAGCTTTTGCTTTAGGATCGAGATTTTCACTCATTTTGTGTGAAGGGACTAGGACTATACCAGGGAGCTAATTTGCTGACTCAAGTTACACAGACTTTTTGTTCCACTCTGTCTCCCTAGATAGCTGAAGAAACCAAATCTGTCTGGAAGGCACTGTTTTAATTGCTTCAGATTGTCCCTTCCTTTCCAGACAGTCTAGATACACACACTCACACACACACAAATATTTTCTTTGTGAGGGGACCAGAAACCTAGAACAGGGAAAAAGCCACTCAGCCTTCACTGGGCCGCCCCTCGCTCCCTGTGTAGGTGAAGGGACAATATCTGTCTAAAAGGCACTGCTTAATTACTTCAAGTCTGCCCCTTCCCTTCTAGACAGTCCAGGTACACAAAATAAAAAATACAGCAGTAAAAAAAACAGTAACAGGTTCAAATTCAGCTCAAATACAACAGTAACAGGTTCAAATTCAACTCAAATACAACAACAACAACAGTATCAATATCAATATCAGTAACAGCATCAATATCAGGATCAGGAGAAGTATCAGTGTCAGTGTCCGTGCCAGTAAGATCAGTAACAAAAGTGACAGTAACAGTTTCCCCTGTTTTGCACCGAAAAACCTTTTGTGTCAATTCCGGAGCCTGTGTGCTCAATCGAGCGTGAGATTTGGCTTTGGTGTATGCAGTCTGCAAGAGGTTACAGACTACACAAAACCTGCAAAATCTCACTGGCTATGGAATCCTGTCCGTGACGCCAATTATGTGAAGGTCCGCCCGAAGTGAACGGGTGACGAATAATTTTTGGGTGCAAAAATAACCAACAAAGGCACAGGGGTTTGCAGTAGCAAATCAACAAGATGGAATTTATTGATAATAACCACAGCTAAATATGCATTGGTTAGAGGATCCGGGAAGAGAAGGATAGAATAAGGAAAAAGGAAGGAGAGAAGATCAGGGAATGGGGTATAGCTACCAAGACGTGATGCCTTCGGGGTCCCGCCGCCGATGCTCGCTGGTACACGTCTTGGGGAGACTCGGAGAGGCAGTCGAACCGAACCCCAGATATACTGTTCTTGGTTGGGGGAAGGGTGGCCGCAATTAGGTTTCCATGGAGGGGAAAAGTCCATTGTTTTCATGGCCGAATGCTCCCAGGTACGTCTACTCTGGGCAGGTTCTCCCCCTTCCCTGAGTTGGGAGGGGGTACAGTCCCAGTCTCTGGAAGGAGGTTGCCAGGGGGGTGCCATGGGGGTGCCAATACGGTGCCAGAGGGGTTCTTGGTTCTTTGATGAGGGGGTTCGCATTTCAGTTGGTCTGTCAAGGTGGTTGAAGACAGGCAAGAGGGGTCTTCTCTTGGAGCGGGGGGGGAAGCCACCCCAGAGCTCAGTCCAGCCAGGCCTGAAGTTTGGAAGAAAGTCCAGTTCCATTGTTCAGAACAGGGCAGCATGCCCCTTCGAGTACAGCATGGCATGTTCTGCAGACACCATCTGTAAACGCACTAAATACGCATGAGACTTTCTTTCCCAACTGGCTCAACAGTTTTAACCCTTCGGTGGTCCTTTTCTCATGACAATTGTGAGGCAAAAACTGAAGGATTTCCGGATGGACTTCCACACTGCTCAGGGCCCCAGTGGAAATTTTTCGTTTTGCAGGTGACCAGGTGGAGAGGGCTCACAATCTGGCTGTGCTTGGGAATGCGCATTCTCCAAAAACCTATGGCACCCAGGAAAGCTTGTGTTTCCTTCTTGTTTGTTGGTGGAGATTTTGCGGTGTTCTTGTTGATGACCTCAGTGGGAGTCTGATGCTCTCTGTCTTGCCACTTTACACCCAGGAACTGGATCTTTCGGAAAGGTCCTTTGATTTTGCTCTTCTTGATGGTGAAGCTGGCTTCCAGTAGAATATGGATGATTTTCTCTCCTTTGTCAAACACTTCCATTGCTGTCTTCCCTCACACAATGATGTCCTTAATGTGCTGCAGGTGTTCTGGAGCCTCACCCTTTTCCAGTGCAGCCTGGATCAGTCCATGGCAGATGGCGGGGCTGTGCTTCCACCTCTGGGGCAGTCGGTTCCAGGTGTACTACACGTCCCTCCAGGTGAAAGCAAACTGAGGCCTGCATTCTGCTGCCAAAGGAATGAAGAAAAATGCATTGGCAATGTCAACAGTGGCAAATCACTTTGCTGCCTTGGACTCCAGCTTGTACTGGAGCTCCAGCATGTCCGGCCCAGCAGTGCTCAGGGGTGGAGTCACTTCATTCAAGGCACGATAGTCCACAGTCAATCTCCTTTTACTGTCAGATTTTTGCACAGGCCAGATGGGGCTGTTGAAGGGTGAGTGGGTTTTGCTGACACCCCTTGGCTCTCCAGCTCATGGATCATTCTGTGGATCGGATCACGGGCATCTCAATTTGTTCAATACTGCTGGCGGTGCACCGTCAGGGTGGCAATTGGCACTCGTTGCTCTTCTACCCTCAGAAGTCCTACTGCAGATGGGTTTTCTGACAGTCCAGGCAAGGTGTTCAACTGCTTTATGTTCTCTGCCTCCACAGCAGCTATTCCAAACGCCCACCTGAGTCCCTTTGGGTCTTTGCAAAGTTGTTCCAGAGGAAGTCTGTGCCCAGAATCCACGGGGCCTCTGGGCCAGTCACAATAGGATGTTTCTGCCACTCCTTCCCAGTCAGGTTCACCTGGGCTCCCAACAGGGTCAATTACTGCGATGCCCCCATCACCCCAGCAATGGAAACAGGTTCTGCCCCCACATGTCCCGATGGCATCATGGTACACTGCACACCAGTATCAACTAAAGCATTGTATTTTTGTGGCTCTGATGTGCCAGGTCATTGGATCCACACCGTCCAGAAAATCTGGTTTTCCTGTGCCTCTTCCTGACTAGATGTCGCTGTCGAGGCAGTCACAACACAAAGCAGAGACCACAAGCAGTCTCAGGTGGACACTCTTTATTATTGAACAGGGCTGACCTTTTATACACTTTCCAATTGTTTATGCTTCTTCTATTCTAACTATTGGCCACAATAAGTCAAATAACACTATTGGTGAAAAGTTACGGTGATTTCAACTAACTTTCTAAAAATACTTCGTCCAGCTGTAAAGTTCTCTTATCTTTCTTCAATTCTTCACTTCTCTCGGTCTCCTTGGTTACAGCCTTGGAGAGAGCTCCTTATCAGCTTCTTCTTGATTCTCAGCTTCTTCTCGCTCCTTTAGCTAACAAGCCTGCTGTGAGCCCCTTCCACAGTTAGAGGCAGGACACCCCTAGCCCTGGTTATTATTTCTTTCATGGGCATACATGGTAGAGGTTCCTTCAAGGGGATCTGACAGATCACACCTGGAAGCTCGGTCACGGGAGGCTGAGGCTAGTTTCACTTTAGTGGAACTCTCTTGGTTGGTGTTTCCCTCCTTAAGCTGACGCACCTGTGCTGCCAGGACAGAAGTGGGTTTCCCACCCCACCTTCCCATGTCTTCCCCATGGTCACGCAGAAAGAACCACAGGTCAGCTCGTAGGGTGTACGTACCCTCTCTCTAGCTGAGGTTCACTGGGCTCTGACTTTGGGGCCTGTGACTCGCACTGGTGCCATATGGGAACTGTTCTTCCTCCCTCTACCCTCATCTCTTCTTGTAGGTTCTTAATCACAGCAGAGACATGAGCCTGCATTGGGCCATTGATCACACTCTCACAATATCTAAGCCTGTTGGCCACAGAATCCACTGTCTCTCAGTTGGTATCAGCGTTAATCATTGCAATGAAGGGGGTGTATTGAGATGGCCCCAGATTTTCCAGACTGCACAACATTTGCCCTGTGCACCTGACCTTGTCGGCGTCATTATCATGCTGTCCATCCCTCCCAAAGAGTACCTCCAATACTGCCACTTCTCTCAGCTCTTGGATCCCTTCCTCAAGGGTCTTCCAGCACATTCTATGGTGCTGCTCCTGCATTCTTTCTCTGTGGACAAACCTCTCTCTGACACTCATTAAAAGCTGCTCCCAGAGAGAAGGGGACCCTGACTCCCTTACAAAAATCTTATTCATACCTGAGTCCTGGGTAAAGGGTCCCAAATTCCAGCCTCACCACCATCCAGCTGCACGCCTGTACCCATAAGGTCCCAGACCCAGAGCAGCCAGGTTGTATAAGCCTCACGTCCCCATCATACTATGTCTTTGTGCAGATTGCAGAGACTTTTGTACATCAGGGACTCAGTGATGATCTCAACTGTTCGCTCCCCTGTGGGTTGTGAGGGCCCTCCTTTCTTATCCTCGCCTGGGTGCTCTGATTTCATCTTAGACCTCCTCGTTTCCACAGGAGCAACTGCTGCTGGCTGTGACTGCCCTTGCAGTTCAGCAGGAACCTGGACAGTTGCAACATCTGTGGGTTCCACTGCTGCACCATCAGACTCTCCCTCTTTGGGGCAGGGGGTGGGTTTCTTACCAGCTAGGGAAATGTGCTCCTTCAGCATCTGGCCCATCTCCTTCACCAGAACCCCCACCCAGTCTGGGTGGTTCATTTCTGAGGTGGGCTGAGGGGCAGGGTCAGGCTCTGGGGCAGCAGCATCCCTTGTCTCTGGGGTTGGTGCCAGCGTGGTTATCCAGGTCAATCTTCCCTTATCTCTGAATGCTAAATAGAACAGGCCTATCAGCAACACCAGCCACTGTATGATATCATTAGCATTTAGAGTGGATCTGAACCCTTTGAAAACTGGTGGGGCAGACCCAAAGAGCTGGGTGAAGGGTTGGGAGAAAAGTTCCGCAGTGTCATTTCCTCACAGCGAGTACCATTATTAAAGTAAGCCCAAAACCACACAGTTAGTGTGTGATAGCTCTGAATCCATGTACCTGCCTTCCAGTGGAAGTTAAAGATCCATTAATTCCTCACCTTATTGTGATATATGTTATGGAATAATTTGTGCCTGTGTAAAATATACATGAAATAAGTTGTGCTTGTACAAAAAAATTCTTAAAGATTTAAAACCACAAGCTGCAGCCAGGGACAAGATTGCTTCACAAATTGAAAAATCACAGACAGCAGTGGAGAGAAAAAACTAATTAGCAAGCAAAAAGACATGGCTCTGTGCAGAGATGGGCCCTTTCCCAGGACAGTCCAGAGACACCCAAGCGATGAATACTCAGTAAGTATCTATGATCAAGATAGTCAGAGTCTTCAAGGGTGTGCATCCCAATGCCGCGTTCCCGTAACTCCACAATCAGCATTCATCACTTCCCAGAAACAGTTCTGTCCAGCCCAGCACAGAGAAAAGGAAACTACATAAATATGTGAAGCGACAAGAAGAATAGGAGAAACTCTGCCCCAGGTGGAAAAAGCTGTATAAAACCAACCTGAAGGAGACAACATTTGTGAGCAGAGGGGATCCAAAGCGATTGAGTTTAGATCAGTGTTCACCCAGCGCCGATCCCGGGCTCGAAGCTGTCCCTTTGATTGTGGCTATTGGAGACCAAATCTTGGTTGCGAAATAAAAAAAAAAAAAAAAAAAATTATTGATTATTGATTGGCTTTATCATTTATTACCTATAACATTATTAAGCCATAAAACAAACTGGATTGCTGGGGAAGATGAAACAGGAAAGCCTTATAAATATGATTGCCTTTCAAAAGATTTTGAGGATATAGAAACTGTAAGCAAGATTGAAATGAAAGCAAGCTTTGAGATACCTCAGTTACTGAACAACTGGAAAACAATGGTATGGCCAACTGAAGGTAATCCACTTTTGATAAAACAATTCCCTCTGCTTGCAGACAGCTCCAAGGGTCCAAGCAGACCCCACTAGCTTGGCAGAAGGGGTCCAAAGAGGAGTTTTTAGGGTTTAAAATGTAACACAGTATTGAGACAGAGTAGGGATCCATCCTGAATTAGGTGAAGTGTCTAACAACAGTGAAAAGTCAAACGGCCAAAGCTGAAGGAAAAACTCGCATGCCGAGACAGCAAGGAGACAGAGAAAGAAAAACAGAAAAGACCATGAGGTCAATTTGCCCCGACCTAGAAATTCCTTTGATAAAGAAGAACTGGTGCTAAGTGTCATGCAGGATGAATATGTATGAACTTATTGTGAAACTGTATGCATATGCATTTGGAAGGGGGATAAAAGGAGGTCTGAAATCTTCAGGGGTACGCATGCCTTTTGAGGAGAGTTTTTCTCCGTGTGCGTCCGGCGTCATAAATAAACATACCGAGCTTTACAACTTTTATAAAGTTGTGAGGTTTCTTCTTTTCTCCGCAAAACATTTTGGCGAGCCAGCCAGGAGTTCTCTGTCCCCGCGGGGGCAGGGGGGATAGACGGACCTCCAAGGCGCGCCCCAGGATTTTTTTCCTGGTGGGGCTCCGCTTGTCTCAACTTGCCACCTGCGAGGACAGACAACGACCCGCTGGCCTGCGGAGGAAGATATGGTATGTACTAAGGGGCCCCAGGGGGGAGGAAGGAGAGAAAGGGAGTAAACCACCCAGAGACGTCTGGGTTCATGGGTTCAGATGATAGAGCAGCTGTATTAGAGACGGGGTTCGTCGTTGTCGTCCTGATAGAGCAGGACTACCAGCGGCTCCGGGGTAAGCTGGGTGAACCCGTGTATGCGTGTATTAGAATTCAGGTTCTGATAGGGCAGAGCTGAACTCGCGTATGTTTCTTTTGTTTGTGTGTGTGTGTGATGTCCGGACACTGTGTTGCTGTATGGTTAATGTGTGTGGTCAGTGCACTGTGTTTGAGATCGTGCAGGTGATAAGTGTATGGTGTATAAAAGAGAGTAAATCTACAGTGCCCTACAGTGCGGGGGGGGTCAGTACTCCCCGTGTTTGAAGCAGCCGAGTGAGGCCAGAGGCACCAGCTGCAGCAGGCTGCGGGGGCAGGGAGAGAAGTGCCCCGCGGAGAAGCGAGTGGAGGAATGTCAGTGATGGTATTTATCGTGTTTGAATGTAGTGATTTGTGTCGATTTGGTACATTTTAACCGTGAGTATGAGCTCAGAGAGTTCCTTTGCCTTAGATGTTTGAACTTGATCTCTAGACTGTGTGCTGTTATTTTGATTGTGTCCAGGAAAATTGATATGAGTAAATGCTGAATTATGGTATGCTGTGTTGTGTCGAGAAAAGTGAGCACTTTGAGAAATATGCCCTTTCCCAGTGATTTTGTGTGGTGATTTTCTTCCGCTGCATTGTGGTAATTTGATTCTCAGATTGTATAGTGGTGTTTGTGGAGATTTTAAGATTTTGTTGCAACAAGAGTAGCATTTTACATAGGAGAACTATAGTACGGTGATTTATGTTTAACTTCGATAACGCGAGTTAAAGGAATTCCAAGAATTCTCCCCCTCATAGTAATTCAAGCCTTGGCTCTAGTGAATTTGAGATAAGGCGGGGGGTGGGGGGAGAGTGCATGTGTCTGTGTCTGTGGGCATATCAGAGTTTCGGCTGTGACTAGCACAGCCTTTTTGCAAAGCAGCAAACAAGTGTAAGTAGACACAGTGCTTAATTAGATTGTGCAAGAAGAGAACTAGAAAAGACTGATATTTTGTAAAACAGAGTTTATGTAGAAGAGATAGAAGAGATGAATGAGATGAATTAGTTAATGAGACTTATAAGATTTATGAGACTTCAGTTGATACTGCAGTAAGTCTTTACTGGAAACAATCCGCTGAAAGGATTTAAAGTTCTCTGTAACAAACAGAATAGCCTGCCTTTGTGAGCAATTTCGGGGAGCCTTTGGTACATCAAGAGGCTGGCACGCTGTGTGAGGTGACAGTGGCTGTGCCCTGGGCACAGGGACAGCTCTGGCTGCCCTGTCTCCCCAGGGAACACGGGAATGGCCTGTGAGCAAAAGCTGGGTGTGCAAGTATTATTGCAGTGCGGTGTTTATGAGAAACACTAGTATTGCTGTTTTGCTGTTCTAATAGGAAGAAAAATGGGATAGAGTTTTTGTATGCTGAAATGTCTTTTTTTTTAAGAAATCACCCAGAATGACAAAGAGACTGTGAGATCAGACCGCCCTCTGGTCTTGGCCCTCGAAAAAGAAAACAAGGCAAAGAGAAAGCAAATCAAACATGTTGTTCAGCATGCAGCATAAGATAGCAACGTATGAAATCAGGCAAGGATTATCATGCTGAAATGCAAAGCAATCACAGTTCGCAAAATGAGTACATATGATTTGCTAAAGGCTTCCTCCCAAGGTAAGGGAGGAGGGGTAAAGATGACCTTCCCAAAAGGGAAGAATTTTTGTCGGCACAAGGGTCATATATTCAGTTTTAAATAAAGCTTTAGTACCTGTGGAGAATGTTTATGTTGTAGTGTGGGGAATGAACAACTGGCCAGTCTGAGAAGGCATACTTTTGCAAACCTTTAAAGTAACATGTGTACTATGTGTACCTAAAAGCTTTTGTACAATTTGCTCAATTTGCTAAACATTCTCAAATGAGAAAGGTTACTCTGGAGGCAAATAATATAAAGATGTTAGGCTTAATATTAACAGACACTGATATTAAGAAAGACATTAGTAAGGAGATATTAGAATAAGTAAATAAGTGTTTTCAAGGGTATGGGCCTCTGCTGCACCAGGGAGAGTGAAAGATGCTCCCCCATGGGATGCTCCCCCATCAAGCTTAATGAAAGAACACAACCAGTGAGAACTGAGTAGTAGCCTCAAAGGGAAGGTAAGGAAGGAATCAGTCCAATAACTGATAGTACTGGATTAAGGGCTGTCAATAAGATAACACAGAATTTGTACCCTGTGGTAGCAAATCCATAGACCTTACTAACTTGTTTAACACCTGAGCTAACCTGGTTCACTGTTTTAGGCCTAAGAGATGCCTTCATTTGCCTCCCTATCCACGAAGCCAGCCAGAAAATTTCTGCATTCAAACACAAGCTCACATAGTCCATGTGCCTGAAGGTTTCAAAATTCCCTACTCCGATTGGAGAACAGCTTGCAAAGACCCAGAGTCCTGGGAAGCTCCACAGGAGGAAAGGAGGCTGTTGCAGTACGTGGATGATCTTCTAGTAGCCACTCGGACGAGGGAAGCGAGGGAAGCCTGGACGGTAAGCCTTTTGAATTTCCTAGGACTCCAAGGATGCAGAGTCTCAAAGAAAAAGGCACAGGTAGTGAAACAGAAGGTAATCTACCTGGGGTAAGAAGTGAGTGCTGAGCAGCAGACTTTAAGGCAGGGAAGCCCTATGCCAAACCCTGAACCCCAGACAACGAAAGAACTCCAAACTTCTTAGGCATGGCAGGGTAGTGCCAGCTGTGGGTTTATAATTATGGACTGTTCGCCAGACCCCTCTATGCTCTTATTGCCAATGGGAACTGAGATCTCCAGTGGACAAGAGACACCACACGGGCCTTTCACCAGCTAGAGAGTCCCCCTCATGTCGGCTCCAGCTTTGAAACTTCCAGATGTAAGTAAAGCACTCTTTATATTTTTCCACGCAAGGAATTGCCCTGGGAATATTGGCTCAGGACTTGGGTCCATACCAGAGGGCAGTTGCTTACTTCTCTAAGCAACTAGGTGCAACAGCCGAAGGATGGCCAGGTTGCCTCAGAGCTGTAGCAGCAGTTGTGCTGAACATTCAAGAGGCACACAAGTTTACCCTGGGACAAAAATGACTGTGCTAGTGTCCCACACAGTGTCCGCAGTACTGGAAGTAAAGGGTGGCCACTGGCTTTTCACCAGAGAGGTTTCTGAAATACCAGGGCATCGTGGTAGAGCAAGATGATGTAGAGATAGTGGTGACTAATATTGTCAACCCAGCTTCTTTTCTCAGTGGAATCAAGGAGAAGCAGTACACCATGGTTGCCTAGAAACCATTGAAGCTACCTACTCCAATCGCCCAGACTTAAAGGACACTCCTCATGACGATGCAGAGACCTGGTTCACTGACAGGAAAGCGACATTGCAAAGTTCACAGTGACTACCTGCAGAGAGGTAATAGAGTCTGGACCCTTACCAACAGGTACCTCTGCACAGGATGCTGAGATAAATGCATGGACCCATGTCTTAGAAACAGCAAAAAGCATTCAGAGTTGTGCATGCACATGGAGCCATCTGGAAGGAGAGGGGACTGCTGACCTCACAGGGAAAGAAGAGACAACCCAGCTGCTGGAAGCAGTTCAGCTACCTGAAAAAGCATATTAAGGCACACCAGAGAGTGAGCTTAAAATTGAAGGAAAGAAATGAGCTGGCAGATGGAGAGGCAAAGAAAGCAGCAAAGAGTGAGGTGTCCGGTTTTCAGCTGTTTGGATGGCTTGGAAAGGCCCGGGGTGACCTTGGGGCAGCCCGCGTTTCAAAGGACGAGAAGAAGCTTCAGTTCTTTTCTCAGTCTCGGTGTTTATAAATTGTTTATCTAAAAGATTTTCTCTCGGCCCGACAGAGGTCTGCTCAGCAGCCAGCCATGAGCACACTCCTCAGCCCTCTGGGCGGTCACCTATCTTTATACCCAAAGTTACGTGTACAATATTTATCATTTTTCCCCAATACCTTTCACCCTAATTGCTCAGTGCACTTTTAGTAATGACCAATTCCAAAGTGCTACCATCACCAGAGAAGATGGAGGAGAAGAAGAAAAAGAAGGACAGGACACGCCCCAATTCCTCCATCTTACTTCTCTAAACCTCTCTGTACAGAAATCCTAAACCCTGTGTTTCCCTCTCTAATTAGCTAATCTCTTCACCATTCACTCCGGTGAAACCCTCCTATCATAATACAGGTGTCGTCTCCTGTGTAGGATCAAAGTCCAGCCACCAGACACTTCTGGCAACATTCCAGGACTCCCGAGCCCCCCAAGGGTGGTCTCGGGTGACTCGGCACCTCAGTCCTGAGGTGCTGAGATCCCACATCTCCCCCTTCTGTTTGCACCAAGAAAACCTCTTTTATTACCCGATTCATGGCACGTTTTAAACATACAAATATGCATGGGACGACAAGTATGAGGATTAGGAGAACTATCAAAACATACTCTTAAAACTTCTCTCCAAATGAAAGGGATGTCAAAGAAATCTACCAGCTGATCGATCCATGATCCTGTGATCTCGCCAAGCTTATTTATGCTGTCTTTTATATTTTTAATACTTTCATGAATTGACTTTGAATGATCTGAGAGATTCATGCAGCACATCCCTTCAAACTCTTCACACCCATGTCCATGAGCGAGCAATAGATAATCGATTGCCGCTCTGTTTTGAAGAGTCGCCTGTCTTACACCACTAACGTCTTTTAACATGTCATCCAATGCGACAGACACAGACCGTGCATGTTTGCTCAACCAGCAACCCATGCGGTCGATCTGAGTCAAAGCCACTCCTGATGCTGTTTAAGGTGAGAAAATTGCTGTAGCAATACTCGTTTTCTTATCCCAAGGAAATACTTCGTCATTGCAATCTGCCGCATATTGTTCTATTGATCTTTTTTGTCTGTGCCTTTTCTCTCTTAGCATGTTCAAATCAGGCGATAGCATTGAAATTTCCCCAATGCTGCATGGACCTCCCGTGGCATTAGCAGGAATGCCGTGCCAAATTCTGTCCTCGCAAATTAAGAACAAACCCCGTGGCAATTGCACTGGGACTTGGATCGATCCTTTGGTAGTTTTCTCTGTAATAAGTAAATTTACCCCATTGCCTATTGCAATGAATGAAAAAATGATGCATATAAGCATCATGGAACTCATGACCTTACTTTTGTGCAAAACCATTGTTATGTTTTTCATTCAAGACTCCAAAGAGAAAACCCCCAGAGTCTTTCGTTCCTCTTATTTCTCTTCTGAGTCGTCCTTTGTAGTCTGAGTCCCGACTTTTGTCTGAGTATTCGTCTCTTTTTTTATATTGTTGAGAAAAATCGCTGCATTGTTGCAGAGTCGTTACGAGATGACACTGTGGCTCTGCCGAACCGATCTGGCATGTCGTGCACTTCGGTCATTCTTCTACGAGGTGGCGCTGTCACTGGGCTCTGTGGTTGGGGTGACGGCATGAACACAACTGCCTCTCTTTCAGCTGATTGTCGCTGTTTGTAAACTTGCTTGAGATTGGGGCTACTTGGCTTTTGATTCAACTGACAATAGAGTTAGAATACACACGCACCTCCCTTGGAGGGAAGAGGCTTGGACTCTGAGGGTTTTAACTAAAGGCACCAAGTCTGGAGAGGGTGTGGATCCTCGGGATGTGGACATCCGAGCATGGCCCCTCCTCGCCCGAGACGTCACAGGGGGTCTGGCCCGCCCTCGCCTGCGCTCTACTCTCTGCGCATGCGTGCTCTCCGAGCCGCTCCCTGTCTCTCCCGAGCTGACGTCGCTCTCTCCCCCTTGTTCCACTTCTGAGGTCTCCTCCCCTCGGTCTGCCTTTGACTCTGTCTCTTCCTCTTCTGATGCTGTGTTCACTCTTCTCCTCGCTGGTGTGTGCAGCTCTCTTCCCCCCGGCACCCTGGAACGCTCCACGATCCGGGCCGATCTGCGCACCGGGTCCGACGTCATAATCGCGCGCCTCCTGCGTCTCACCATGGCAGCCTTTTGGGGCTGCGCAAATTCTTCCATTTCGCTGCTCGTTTCAGACACCCCCGCGCTGGTATGTGACTCTCCCCCTGGGTTTTTGCGAGTTTCGCCCACCGCGCGTGTTTCTGCATCTCTGCTGGCCCCTGGGACGGCTGCCGCCCCCAGCCCTGAGCTGAGGAAAGTCGCACGAAAAAACGTGTCTCTTGCTATCTCTTCACTCGCGCTACCCGTCTGCTCCGCCGCAGCCTGGCCGCGCCGCTCCGCCACTGCCGCGCCGCGAGAAAGCGCCCCCCCGATCCCTTCTCTCTTCCCTGCTCCGCCCCTTCTGCTCTTGAGTCTTCTATGCTCTCTGGAGTTTCAGGACGCTTTAGGAGTTTCTTGGGGTTTCTGGGTCTTGGGACTGGGTGTTTTAATAATATTTCTTGCTCTCTTTCTTCAAGAGCCTTTTTTTCCTGGCTTCTTAAGGCCAGAGCTAATTTTTTCTCGGAGTCTTGCTCCTCCCCTCTTTCTTAGGGCCCCGCAGCTTTCTGCTGCTTCTCCCAGCACTTCGATTGTATCGATATGCCTTCTAACATTATTCTTGCTGGAGAGAACAGTTTTAACGCTGTCTCGTTCTTTTTTGTTGCTAAGAGATATAAATGTCTGTTTATCTCTTGCCAAAACCCCACTTCCAATAGCAGGCACGTTTCTGCCAGTGGGTAGTTTAGCCTTGCCTATAACAATAATTGCTTTAATTCTTTCTTTGGAATCTCTTCTGTATACGCTTGAGTCACGCCTTGTAAGGCGGACAAAATTTCCCGTTGTTCCTGGAAAAGTGTGCCCCCCATGTTCTTATTTTTCGACTTTCTCACTAAATCTATCGTCAGGACAGTCTGGAGGTCTCAATCTCTGTCCAGCAGGTCTCGAGAGATGGTCTCAGAGGCGCCTTTCTGGTTCTGGTCCAGGCTGTTCTGCTACGAATTGTCTTCGGCAGAAGCTGAGAGATGGAATTCTCAGTGACTGCTGTTTTTTGCAGACTCTCCTGGCCGTTTTTCTTTCTCTTCTTCTCTTTTTTTTTTCTTTTTTTCAGGCTTCTCTCCTCAGGAGTTATCAGTGCTCTCTTGGGAGCTCGTCTAAGGTCGGAGCTGGCCTCTTGGTTCTTCTGCTCTTCAGGGCTTCGAGGCTGCTCCCCCCCCGAAAGGTTTTGGTAGGGGTTCGAGCCCACCCAGGGACGCCAGTTGTCCGGTTTTCGGCTGTTTGGATGGCTTGGAAAGGCCCGGGGTGACCTTGGGGCAGCCCGTGTTTCAAAGGACGAGAAGAGGCTTCAGTTCTTTTCTCAGTCTCGGTGTTTATTAATTGTTTATCTAAAAGATTTTCTCTCGGCCCGACAGAGGTCTGCTCAGCAGCCAGCCATGAGCACACTCCCCTGCCCTCCGGGCGGTCACCTATCTTTATACCCAAAGTTACGTGTACAATATTTATCATTTTTCCCCAATACCTTTCACCCTTATTGCCCAGTGCACTTTTAGTAACGACCAATCCCAAAGTGCCACCATCACCACAGAAGATGGAGGAGAAGAAGAAGAAGAAGAAGGACAGGACACCCCCAATTCCTCCATCTTACTTCTCTAAACCCCCCTGTACAAAAATCCTAAACCCTGTGTTTCACTCTCTAATTAACTAATCCCTTCACCATTCACTCCGGTAAAATCCTCCTATCCTGATACAAGTGTCGTCTCCTGTGTAGGATCAAAGTCCAGCCACCAGACACTTCTGGCAACATTCCAGGACTCCCGAGGCCCCCAAGGGTGGTCTCGGGTGACTCGGCACCTCAGTCCTGAGGTGCTGAGATCCCACAACTGAGCTTTCTACAAAACCTCCTGGTGTGTCCTGCCTCTCCGCAGTAATAGCAATGTCGTTCTCTCAAAGGGACTTGAGGTGTCCCCATCCCTCTTGCACCTGACAGTACAAGAGGCCTATCTCTGCCTCCTCCTGGTGGTGGACCTGCCCACTCTGCACTTTCTCTAGCTACAGCAACCATGATCTTAGACTTGGCCTTTGCTTTTTCTTCCTTCCTCCTTAAATACACCTTCAATGCCTGTCTTATTAATTCATTAATGTCCTTCTCTTGCCAATTTTCCATCTTTTCCAGTTTTCTCCTTATATCAGGCCAAGATTTAGTAACAAATTGGACTTTTAGTAGCATTTGACCTTCTAGGGTGTCTGGGTCTATTCTAGAGTACAACTGGAAGTTCCGCCTTAGGCAATTAAGCCAGGCAGCAGGAGCTTCATCTTTCTCCTGTGTGCCCCGAAATGCCAATTGGGTGTTAGTTCCTTTGGGAACTGACCCCTTGATCCCCCGTATTATCAAAGACCTATATTCCATCATGGCCTTCCTCCCCTCCTCCTGGTTAGGGTTCCAGCTGGGATCCGTTAGTGGCAATTTCTGTTCACCTGATGGCACCTGGGGTCCTGGACGGTTATCTTTCTCCCAAATTCTTATGCCAGCCACCCTAATCATCTGGACCTCTTCTGGGGAAAATAATATACTCAGGATGGAATTCATCTCCCCCCAAGTGTAGATATTTGGACCTAGAAATTGATCCACTTGGTTGGCTATGCCCACTGGGTCCTCAATTAAAGGCCCCAACTCTTTCTTGAATCCTCTCACCTCAGAAGCAGTTAGGGGAGCATTCACAAAGCCAACACCTCCTGCTACTCCTCCCATAGGAACCTCTCTGAGGGGAAAGAGTCTGCCTTGGAGGTCTTGGATCTGGTGCTACAGTACGGCCCATCTTCAGATGCCAAGCTGCTTTGAGGGATATCTGGGTTACCCTGAACTTTCTGCCCATCAGCAGGTGTATTTGCTGATAGCTGTTTATCGGGCGAGGAGGCATTTGTGTCCCAACTAGGAGGAGGTAAAGGGACAGCAATAGGAGGGGGAGAAGAGCCTGAGTGAATATTAAGTGGAGCTGAAGAAGGGGTGGAGAATGCAGCAGGTGGAGTAGGCACTTGTGGTGGTGCAGAAGGAACTGGAGGGGATACTGGGTTTATCATAGCGGAAGCTGAAGAGGTAGAAGGAGGAGTTTGAGCAGGTGGTAATGAGATGGCAGCCAGGGAAAGAACTGGACCTGCCATTTGAGGTGCTTGAAGAAGAGGATTATAAGGTGGAGGGGCAGAAGGAGGCAAATAATCCAGGGGATCCCATCTTTTACTAGTCCTATCATCCCCTCCTTCATTCCCCTCTTTCTTCCTATGTACCTTACAAATTCGCACCCCTTCATCCCCAACAGCGCTCTTTAACCAGCAAGCTACATACAATAATTGCTCAGGATCAGTATCCCCTCGAGCTGTCAGATAATTATTTAATTGTTGGCACATCCACTTATCCTTTGTCCCACACCAAGGCCATCCTCCTTGTAACTCTAATTCTGGCCACACTTCCATACAGTAATGGATCATTTTCACTTTATCTAATCCCTCCGTGGCCTCTATAGAATCCCATTTTACTAACAGTTCTCCTAAGGGACTATTGGGAGGTATGTCCCTCAGCCTCTTGCCGGTCTTTTTACTATTACACCCTCCCATTTTACAGGTCTTAAGAGTAAAAAATCCCAAAGGTGCCTTTACTGACCAGTAATTTCAAAAAGAACCTTCTTTGAGGAGCTTCAGCCTCCTCCACTGAAACTTCAAATTTCTGCCTGATGCTCAGGACTTTATACTGAAAAAACTGCCCAATCTCTTGATTGCCCAACTTTCCCCACGTCAGGTCTTACATCTATCGGGACTTGAACACACGAAACCTTGGCCTAAGAATCCGGGTCGTGCCTGACTCCCTCAGTCAGGAAAAACAACTGCCTGATTTTTAGTTTGCCTAACCCGCCAATTTTTAGGCTTCACCGTATCAGGACTTAAAAGCAAACCACAGCCTCCTTCGCTGGGGTTTGTGCCTGACTCCTGTGTCAGGACTTACTTTTGCCTGCAGGGCTTGTGAGCTACCCGAATCCTTCTCGGGACTGACAAAATCTTACGCGAATCCTTCTTGAGACTTACAAATGCTACCCGAATCCTTCTCGGGACTGACAAATCTGCCTGACTTCCCTCTATCAGGACCTATTTTGAGTGCGTGCCACTCATACAAATATTCCCTCCGCACGCCCGGAGGGGGGGGGCCCTTTATTCCCCCTTGGGAGACGGCTCACTCACGCTAATTCAAAGCTCCGCCCCCTGTTGCCGGCCGGCCCCTTCGCAGGAGTCCAGAACTGCGGTACTGAGGAGTCCGCTCTCACTTCGAAGGTCCAGCTACCGGCCTCCGTCTCATTCACACACACATGCGCATGTCTCCCGCTCCCGCCACCGGCTTTCTCACCAATCCGGTGCTCCGGTGCTCCTCTGCGTCGCTGGTCTTGAGCCGATCCCTCTGGTCCTGATGGCCAGCTGTCCTGAAGTCCAAGATGGCCAGTCTTGAATCTTCTTGCAGCGTGGCTATTCCGGACGAGCGCCCCCAGCTAAAATAAACAGGGCCAGGAGACTTCTTCTTCTTTTTAATGCTTTTATTAAAAGTGATCAGCTCAGGATTTGGCAGCTCGGCAGGGCTGCAGTCCCCATCGCATCTTCCCAGGGCGACTCAGAGGAGGAGGATGTGCGCAGCTCTGTCCACTAGGGGCAGAGCCCGGGGATCCAGCCCTCGTGGGAGCCTTTAGGGCGTGATGTTCCCGTCACATCTTGGTCCTCTCAGCCTCGTCGGCTGCCTGGTCCCCGCGTGGGGACAACTCTCTGCTCAGGGCGAGAGGGACTCCGCATCTCTGCAGGCTCAGCAATCGGCTCCTCATGTCCAGACACCACTTTAGTCTCTCAATTCTTATTTGGCTCGTTGTTTTTGGGGTTTTCTCATTGCATATTGGAGTCGAGGTCCCAAAGCCTGCTGGTCTTGGAGTCACTTTGCATAACCCCCCCCACTCTCTCAGGTGTCTTCCCTATGCTGGAAGAGCGCACTGCCTCGGAGAAGGGCCATCACCCCACTCAGCCAGGCCTTTTACTAATACAAAAGAGAAGATAAGCTTCAACGACCTGTGATTACAATAACAAAGCACTAAGAACCCTGGCAGAGACAGATCTGGCTGCGTCTCTGTAACTCTTTCTCACAAAAAAAAAATATTAACCGAATTTTTGTTCATAACATCCAGCAGTGTCCCCGTGTCCCCCAGGGCCAGAGCCTAGGCCAGGGCTCCTTCACCCTGCTACCAACGAAGCCTTGAGAGCGCTGGAAAAATCCCCAGCAAGGGATCAGCAAAAACCAGATTTAATATTAAGGGACAGCAGCACAAAGTTCCTTGGCAAGACTCACTCTGCTCCTGACTGGACACTTCAGGCACAACAAGGAAACAAAGCAACAACAAAACCAAACAGAATCCAAACAATCAAACCAGAAATTTACTGAGAACTGGGGCTTTCATTCCTAAGGAAAAGAACTGTCCTTCTTATCTAGATGCCCATGGCAAGAATTGGGATTTCACCTCCAGTATTCCCTATTGTGACAGAGTGGAGGAGTTTCTTGGCTCCAGACATTTCATGTGTGGGGAGTGTTGCAGTGTGTTGCAATTTCCTGTTTTAAACTTTCCAGCCCCTTCCCAGGTGTGGCAATATCTCCCTTCCCCTTCCCCTTCCCCCTCGCCCCCTTCTGGGCTGTCAATCAGTCTTAACATTCCAGCAAGGCCATCGTGTGCTTGGTCAGGTTCAAAAGATGCCCCTGTGCCCAGAGGTCATTGGTCTGTCTGGGTGTCATGGTTCCCTGAGACCCTGCCCCTCCCACCTGGTTGGTGGCTCACCTGTCCCTTCCCTCCCCCTCCCCCCGGAGCTTAAAAAGTCACTCAGGCCATGCGGTTGGGATTCTGTTGGAGCTGTTACCTAAGATTCAGATGTCTGTGACCATGGAATAAACTCTTGATATTAACCCTGCAGCAGAATCTGTCTCCTTTTCCTCCTCACCTTAGACTGAAGCCTTCCCACCTGAGGCAAACTGAGTTTCAACAAGCCTGGACTTGTTTCGGTGCTCAGCTGCACCATCCAGCCAGCCAAAAGTGTCTCTGAGGTGAAACACCACAGTTGCCGCCTTTGGCCCAGGAGCAGGGCTCAGACGAGCCCAGGCACAATCTGGTAATATTGGGATCTTATTCCAACAGGGGAGGAAGGGGCAGGTCCAGCCCTCCCCTGCCCTGGAACCCCAGCTCTGCCCTGGAACCCCAATTCCCCCAGAGCCTCTATCCCAGCCCAGCAGTGGCTGCCAGTCTCTGGCACAGCACAGGCAATGCTTCACAGCCACCTCTGCAGCCCCAGCCCAGCTCCTGAGGGACCAAATGACCCACAGTCCCAGCTGGGGGAAGGGCCCAGGGAGACCAAGGCGGATTGAAGGCTGACCACAAGGCAAGCACACATCTTGACCCTACCTCCTCTTGAAATTTCCATCTAAACACTGCTGGAATCCAGGAGTTTGTACCTTGTTTATGCTCCTCTGTATCCTTTTTGCCTCTCTCTCTTTCTGTCCTTTTCTTCTATTTCGGTCCTTTTGCAAATTTGAGTAAAGTAAAATTCAAATAGCTTAGAGTTTGTGAAGCTGAATGGGCCCAGTCAGTGCTTTAGGAAGTGTTGGAGATTTTTTCAGGGATGGCCTAGAAGGCAGCTGTGAGGAGCAGATTCTCACAGCCTGTTTCTGTGAACAGCAGAGGTTCTCAGGTTATTTTTAATTACAGGTAAAAGTGACAAACATGAAGGCCTTGAGAGCCTTGAACATCAGAGTTCTCAGGCAGCTTTCTCATAACAAGTGGATGTTCTATCTTTGGCTGTTTTGGGAAAGCAAGAATAATTTTGAGAACCCAAATCTTGGTATTGGAAACATAAGGAGGGGTTGGTATGTTATCTCTGACCTATTGTGAGCTCAGATTTTGCAATATGCATGAACTTAATTAACACGGTTATAAAAAGTGATGGATGGATGAATAAACCGGAGTCAGATGCGAAAAATCAACAATGGTGGTCGCTCCCTCACTTCGACAAAGAAGTGTCCTGTGTTGATTGAATGCCATATTAAATCTTTTGCCAAAAATTCTCTGATTTTCTAAAGTTACCAGTAAAGACTGTTTTGTTGTTTTGAGCTCCTGAGGATCTCTTGTTGGTGTTTCTCCAGGGAGTCCAATTCAGAATACAGAAACAATTGTAATTCCTTTAAAATATCTCCTTGACAGAGTTTTCTACTGGATGGAAGTCAGGGCTTGTCTGTCCTGCTTGGCCCTGCTCAGGCAGGGCTTTCCCAGCCACATTCCACACTCCATTGCCCAGGTGGAGCCGCTGGTGCCTCTGAGTTGTGCTGCCCCAGCCCCAGGGACACTCTCCTTGTCTGCCCATTCCCCCACGGTCTCTGGGCAGGGATGGCCTCAGTGGGGGCTGCTGACATCCTCAGCACCTTGGAGGCTGCTGCTGAATTTTCCTGCTGCAGAGGCTTGTTCAGCCTTCAGCTCTTCAGTGCAGGAATTCAGTGTCCCCAGGGCTCATTAACATTGAGAACACCTTAACAAGCCAAGCCTCTGGGAATAATTTGATTTAATTTCCAAATCTTTTGTGGTTAAGTAGATCTCAGTAGTGTATTCAAAGTGAATACATGATATATAAAAAGACAGTTGTGGTGGTTTGACCAGGAAGGAGTGGGAATTCTGGGATGCTGTGGTCAAACCAATGGATGTTCTGAGTTTCATACTGACACCTGGTGTAGCCAGTGGGGTTTGGACACACCTCCGAGAATACACAGGGGTTAAAAGCAGGGCCTCTGGCCTTGGGAGGCTCTCTTGGGACGTCGCGGCGAAGAGGTCAGATCACCCTCCCCTGTCCAGTCGCTGCTGCTGGGCGGGGGAGGGGCAGCCACGTGGTAGGCCCTGGGCCTGGACAGAGATGGGAGGTGAGGGGGCTTCGAGGATGGAAGGGTGGAAGATCCCAGGGAGTCAGCCCTCGGGCAGCCATCCCCCCCAGGAGAGAGAGAGAGAGAGAGAGAGCCGGCGACACCGAATGTGATAGCAGCCGGCCCAGGAGGAGAAGGGGGGAGGAAGAGTGCCCGGCCGGAGCGGCAGCGTGTGGGCAGCATGTGTGGGAGTGCCGCTCCGGGACAGACAGAGACTGAAAGTTTTAACCCCTTTCTTTCATGATTGGGGCCTTGCAAAAATGCTAATCCTCCTCAAAGCTGAATAAGAAGGGAGATAAGAGATGAGATGAGACAAGGACCTGGCCCGAAGAACGTGGAGATGATTGAATGGGAAGAGATGATTTGGAGTGGCCTTTTGGCTGGACTTTTCTTGTGACCATGGACTCAGTTGTTCCTGTGACACAGAGACTGCACTTAGGGGGAGGCAGTGCCTCAGAACCAGGAGGGTTCATCGTGAGGACCCCCCGGCCCCAGGGGGTTGGAAAAATATGGGGGGGACAGATGTCCCAAAGCAGAGACTGTGCCTTTTTGGAGTGAGACAAGGCATCCTTGAAAGACAACCCTAAAAGCAGCTCTGGTCCATGCGTCAGTGGTGAGAGCACTGGGCATGGAAGGAAGATGTCACAAGCGGCAAAAGGACTTTTTCCGGGCGGTGCCGAAGTGACAGGGAAGCACACGAGGTTTCAGTGTGTTTCCAGGGGAAGCCTATGGAACAAGAAGGACTCCTTTCCTCTTCATGAACTCAGTTTGAGTATACTAAAGTGTGGGGCCAAGGTTGGGCAGTTGATGATTTGGGAGAATGTATCGGATTGGGAAAGTCAGGTAGTGGGGAGGGGGAAAGTGGTTTTTGTAAGGTTTTCAATTTTTTTTTTCTTTTCCTTATAGTTTTTCCCTATTTTCCTGTAGTTTAGGTAATAAAGTGTTCTTTATGTTTAAGCTAAAGCCTGTTTTGCTTATTCCTGGTCACATCTCACAGCAGACACCAGGGTGAGGGCATTTTCATGGGGGGCGCTGGCTCTGTGCCAGGCTCAAACCATGACAACAGTGAGAAGAGGTTTTTTAGGTCTTGTTTAGTTTTGTTTTCCTGTTCATAAATTGATATATGCAGTCTCCTATTGTCACTGAATCCAAGTACCTCCTCATGCAGTTTGAATATATATGAAAATCATGACCCTTCATGGCTGACAATCAGTCAGACTCTGTCCCTACCCCCACCCCACCATTTCCCCCATCCAAGCCCTGGCACTCAGAGCAGCCTTGTGCAAATCTGAGCTCCCTCCAGCCCAGGCTGCACCTGCAGCTTTCAGCTCCTTGGCTCCAACTCTCACCTGCTTTCCTTGGAGAAGGAGCTGCCCAAGACACAGAGGGATGTTCATTTCTTGTCAGCCAACAAAGCCAAGGGAAGGCACAGCTCCATTTAATGCAAAAGTCATTCCTCTGCTGGATATTAAATCCACTTTCCACAGCAGACAGTCTCAGAGCAATGGAAAATACCTTTTGTGCCCAGCACAGATCCCAACATCCCCTCAAACACTCCCTGCCCTGATTCTGCCCAGATTTACTCTTTTCACACACGAGTCACAGGTGAAGTCAGGAGCTCCCTCCATGCCCAGTGGGAGGAAAAGAGAGAACGGGGATGAAGAGCTCTCCTGTGCAGAGCCAAGGTCCAAGTGCAGCCCCTGCAGTGGGAACCACAACTCATCAGGTTTGTGTCCTTTGGGCTCAGGGAGTGGTGACACTCAGAGGCACAGAAAGGTTTCTTGCCAACAACCACAAGTTGAACATTTGAACAGTTTAATAATGATCACAGCTCTTCCCTCAGCTCACTGTGATGTCCCAGCAGCATCTGACATGTCCACCATCCCCCAGGGATTTCTGTACAGGAACAGTTTTAGACAAAGACGTACGATAAGATAATTCTGTCATAGATATAAACACAATTAAAATTATGATTAAGGATATATTTATTTTAACGTCAGAATGATTGGGCAACTTCCTGCAGCTCAGAGCATGACACCAATCAGTTGGGTGGGCACAGAGCAGCCTCCTCTCTGGGCCACTTGCCTGTTTGCAATGCCTTGCACAGGCGCTGGCCCTGCCC
Organism: Zonotrichia leucophrys gambelii; assembly: GCF_028769735.1. NCBI lineage: Eukaryota > Metazoa > Chordata > Aves > Passeriformes > Passerellidae > Zonotrichia > Zonotrichia leucophrys. The sequence continues at coordinate 29,712 of NW_026992686.1, forward strand.
CACAAGGCCTGGCCTGAGTCCTGCCCCTGCACACTCAGCCAGGCTGAGATGGACACTGATGGTTTCTGGGCCAGGCTCTCTGAGCCCAGCCCAGCTCCCTGCAAGCTCTGCCAGCTGCCCTGAGCTCTGGGCAGCACCAAGGGCCTCTCCCCAGCCCAGCCCAGCCGGCTCTGGCCCCACAGCTCTGCTCAGGCCAGGCTGCTCTGGGCACTGCCCCACGGCCTCAGCCCCTGGCAAGGGCACAGCAGCAGCTGCAGCTGCCACAGGACTCAGTTCAAGCCATGGGGGAAGGAGCTTGGCCAAGGCCAAAGGAGGCTCCCTGGCTGCCCTGCTCCCCTCTGGCTGAGGTGCTGAGAGCTCTGCAGCCCCTGCTGCCATCCCATCTGCCCAGGGCAGCACAAGAGCCCCGGCCTTGGGGCCCTCAAGAGCTGCTCCTGCTCCTGCTCCAGGCCCAGGGCCCATGCCAAAGCTGGGGCAGCCACAAAGCTGTGCCCGTTTCTGTTAATTGCTGCTCTGATGGGGATGGATCCTCAGCCACTTGGAGGCTGCTGATGAATTTTATTCTTCCAGAGGCCTCTTCTATCTTGAGCTCTTTATTTCAGGAATTTAGTGAGAAAATCACAAAACATTTGTTCAAAACACCTGAACGAGACAAGCCCTTGAGAAAAAATTAGGTTTTCAAATCTTCTGTGGTTAATTAGACAGACTTCAGAAGTTAAGACAAAGTTAATATATTGTATTGGAAACAATACAAAGTGAACTGTTTTTTTCCTGTTTTTCTGTTCTTGTATATAGATTGATATCAGCAATGTCCAATTGATATTGACCCAGAAAACCTCCTACTACAGCCTGAATAGGTATGAAAATCAAGACACTTCATGGCTGACAATCAATCACACTCTGTACCCACCTCCTCCCCACCATTTCCCTCATCCAACCCCTGGCACTCCTATGGATCAGGAATGGTGTGGCCAGCAGGGGTAGGGCAGTGATTCTTCCCCTGTGCTCAGCACCTTGAGTGCTGTGTCCAGTTCTGGGCCCCCAATTAAGGAGGGACATGGAGGGGCTGGAGCATGTCCAGAGAAGGGCAACAAGGCTGGTGAGGGGTCTGGAGCACAAGTCCTGTGAGGAGCGGCTGAGGGAGCTGGGGTTGTTTATCCTGGAGAAGAGGGGGCTCAGGGGAGACAAGGCAGTGTCAGGGGAAAGGTTGGACTTGATGATCTCCAAGGTTTTTCCAACCTTGCTGATTCTGGGATTCTCTGAAGCCACCCTTGGAGCAGGTGCAGGGTGAGCCCTGGGCCTCCTCTTCAGGAGCTCCAGCAGCCCAGGTCCCTCAGCTTCTCCTGCCAGCCCAAAAGCCCATCCTGTCAGTCCTGCTGAGCCTCTGCAGCTCCTCCTCACTGCCCAGAACAGGAAGCCCCAGAGCCAGACACAGCAGCCCAGATGTGCCCCCCTGGCCTGGGGTGCCTCTGGCAAGGGAGCAGCAGAAGGCACTGCAGGAGCCTGCAGACAATTCCTGCAGCACTTGTAGGATGATCCTGCTGCCCAAGGGACGTTCCCATGGGGCCAAGTGAGGAACTGCAATGGGGAGTGGGGCCAGAGAGGAAAGGGCAAACAGGGATGGGCTGTCGGCAGGGGAGCAAACAGGGGTGCGCGAGAGCAAGAAATTTCAATCAGGGAAAGAGTAAAGAAAGCAAAGGTGGCACAAAGGAAATGCTGAGGGCAGTTTGGGGGTGGCTGCCAGGGAACCCTGACTCTGAGCAACAGCGTCTGCAGCTGGACAGGAAACTCCCAGCTGATGGGAACAAACTTTCTGGCTGACTGCAGAGGCCAGGACAAAGCTGAGTGATTTCCCGGGTGTCCCCCAGCCCTTGCTGGCCCCAGGGGCTGATGGCATTTGTGCTCCCTCAGGTTCATGTCCCCACACCAACAGCATGGGGGTGCTCCCCCTGCTGTGTGCAATGCAAACAGGGGCTGCTGAGCCAGTGCTGCCGTGTCTGTGCCTGCAAGGATGGGGCACCTGTGTGAGCTGGGGGAAAGGCCAGGGCTGCAGAGGGGGGATGTTGTTGGCAGCTCCATGATGATGCTCTGGGACGCTGCCCTGGGCTGTCCAGTGCACTGGGGATGGATCAGCCCCTCTTCTGCTGCTCCTCCCCATCTGCCCCAGGGCCCTTGCAGAGCCCCAGCCATGCTGTTTGCCCCCAGCCTGCCCACGGCCAGCCTGGGGCTGCTCACGGGGCTTTTCTGTGCTGAGCACTGGCCTGAGTGTGTTCTTGAGAGAGCCTGGGCAAGGAGCCTGGAGCCCCCAGGGCCTGGCCTGAGGCATCAGTGCTGCCCCAGCAGTGCCAATGGCCTGTCCCTGCTGCAGCCCCGGCACTGCCACCCCCAGGGCTGTGCCCGGCCCCGAGAGCACTCAGGTCCTGCAGCAACACCAGGGCCACCAGGGCAGCGGGGCAGGGCCACGGCAGCAGTACTGGCAACACCAAGTGCTGCTGCTTCTGGGCAGAGCTGCTGGGCCAGCACTGATCTGCCCAGCTCTGCACACAGACATTGCTGCTGCAGCTCCAGAGAAGGCAACAAGAGGGCATCTCTGCAGAAAACTCTGCTGGGAGATGTCTTAGTTCCTTTTAAGCCACTGAGAGCACAGCCCCTCATTAATGCAGTCTGTGCCCAAGGGAAGGTGGAGAGAAACTAAATTAATAATAGCACAAAAATGACATTTTTTCATGGACAAGTTTAATAAATGTATTGCAAAAGAAAAGAACCTCCAAAATGAAACCAACAAGAAGTATCAAAGATGACTTTTATTGCAAGTTTTTTGTAGAAATTGGCCAGCAGTTTAATGTTTCTGAAAGCATCCAGTCATCATTGTCCACACTGCAGCCTTGAGCTCCTGGTTCCTCAGGCTGTAGATGACGGGGTTCAGGGCTGGAGGCACCACCGAGTACAGAACTGACAGAGTCAGATCCAGGGATGGGGAGGAGATGGAGGGGGGCTTCAGGTGAGCAAAGATAACAGTGCTGAGGAACAGAGAGACCACAGCCAGGTGAGGGAGGCAGGTAGAAAAGGCTTTGTGCCGTCCCTGCTCAGAAGGGATCCTCAGCACAGCCCTGAAGATCTGCACATAGGAGAAAACAATGAACACAAAACAACACAATGCTAAACAAGAACTAACAGCAATGAGCCCCAGTTCCCTGAGGCTGGAGTGTGAGCAGGAGAGCTTGAGGACCTGTGGGATTTCACAGAAGAATTGGCCCAGGGCATTGCCATAACACAGGGGCAGGGAAAATGTATTGGCTGTGTGCACGAGAGCAGTGAGAAAGGCACTGGCCCAGGCAGCTGCTGCCATGTGGGCACAAGCTCTGCTGCCCAGGAGGTTCCCATAGTGCAGGGGTTTGCAGATGGACACGTAGCGGTCGTAGCACATGATGGTCAGGAGATAAAACTGTGATCCAAGGGAGAAGTAAATCAGAAAGAGTTGTGTGGCACATCCTGTGTAGGAGATGGTCCTGGTGTCCCAGAGGGAATTGTGCATGGCTTTGGGGACAGTGGTGCAGATGGAGCCCAGGTCAGTGAGTGCCAGGTTGAGCAGGAAGAAGAACATGGGCGTGTGCAGGTGGTGGCCGCAGGCTACGGCGCTGATGATGAGGCCGTTGCCCAGGAGGGCAGCCAGGGAGATGCCCAGCAAGAGGCAGAAGTGCAGGAGCTGCAGCTGCCGCGTGTCTGCCAATGCCAGCAGGAGGAAGTGCCTGATGGAGCTGCTGTTGGACATTTGCATTATCTTGGCATGGGAATCTGTAAGCAAAGTAATCATGGAATAGTTGGGTTTGGAGAGGACTTTAAATATCTCAGCACAGCCTGGGGGCTTTTTTCCCCCACTGCCTTCCCAGGGCTCTGCTGCCTGGAGCTGTCCCTGCCAGCAGCTGCTTCCCTGTGCCCAGGGCTAGGCCCTGCCAGTGCTGCCAGAGCCCAACCCAGCCCTGGGGGCTCAGCTCTGCTCTGAAGACCCCTCCCAGCTCAGGCACTGCCCAGGGGCAGCTCTGGCTCTGCAGGCTCTGATGGCAACACCTGAGGAGTGTGGAAAAGCGACACTGATGCCACCTGTGAGGGGCCCTCTGTTGATCTCTGTAACTGCCCAGTTTATTCAGATCTAAGAAATTTTTTTTATTTATTTTTCTCAGCCTGAACTGAGAGGTGAATATCTATGGGCAGTTTCCCATCCAGGCAACCCAGAGCAGTAGATTCAAAAAGCAGGTTTTCCCCTTTTATGCAACCCCTGCCTTGCTCTGCTTCCTGTATGATCTCTTTGGAAATGTTCTGCAGTTAAATGCCATGCTGGGAGCAGTCCTGAACAATGCAGCATCCTCCCCATAAAAGGGGAACACTTCCAAGCCTTACCAGCTGTCTCCTCCCACCCAGATCTTGTCCCCCAGCGCTGGGAGCAGCTGCCAGGGCTGGCTGAGAGCTGTCCCTGGCAGGCAGCAGAGTCCCTGCCCCAGCACAGCACCCTGGGCTGCAGGACCCTGCTCTGCAGGACAGCCCTGGGCACCCCTGGCTGCTCTGCACAAGAGACAATCAGAGAATGTACTCACAGGGTCTGTAGGCATTGGGATGTTCCAGCTTGAGGAGATGGCTCCAGGAGCTGCAGCTGCATTGTCCTGCAGCCAGAGGTTCCTGTGCCAAGGGCTGGCAGTGATTGTGCCCCAGGCACTTCTCAGCACATTCCCAGCCCTGACTGATTGAAGCTCTCTGTGCCTCTGTGCTGTGCCCGGGGTGGCTGCAGGCAGTGCCCCAGCCCTGCTGGGCTGGCAGAAGAGCTGCTCATCAAGAGAAATGTGCTTTTGAAGCTTTTCTTGGTTACCAGGAGCTGCCTCTGTGCCAGGAGCCCAGCCCAGCTCAGCAGCACAGACACAGCACCATGACTTTAATGAGCCTCTGGGGCTTTGTGCTCAGGCCCTGAACATCAGTCCCTGAGAGGGAGCTGAAGAAACCTCTCCAGAACTCCAAGTCACAATCCAACTCCAAAGTTTCTTGGACTTTTAATGGATCCCACTGAGGGAAACGACTGAGCAAGTGTCCCCAGGCTCCAGGCAGAGCAGAGACTTGCAGGCAGTGCTGAAATGTGGGGACAAAGAGAAGCCAAGTCTTGGTGCCCTGGGGCACAGCAGGGTCTGTGCCACCAAGGGCTGTGAGGAGACACCTTGTCCTGAGGCCCTGTGGCCTCCTGGCACAGCCCCAGCCAGGCTGGGCACTGCCAGCCCCCTGTCCTGCCCTCAGCATCCCCCCCTAGCCCACATCCCAGTGGCCTCAAGGATCTGCTGGAAGGAGTCCCTGGGGAGCCTTGCTCAACAATGGCCCTGGGCCTCTGAATGCTCCCTGCAGGGACTGCAGGTTTTTCAAAGGACTTTGGGTTTGGCTTTTGCCTTGGAGTCTCTGAGAGGTTTGTGCAATCATGGCCTCCAATTATCTGCTGTAATTAGTCCCTTGAGATTCTCTATCTCTTGCAGCATTCATTGGGACTCATTAATGCTTCCAGATACTTCAGTTATTTTAAGGTATTTGGTGATTCCCTTCTGATACATACTCTATGAGAAAGATTGTGCAGTCACAGCCTCTAATAATCTGCTTTAATTAGTCCCTTGAGAGCCTTTATCAGTAATGACACCCAGTGGGCCATTAATGCTTCAAGGTACTTCAGATATTTTAAGGTATTTGGTGTTGCCCTTTTGATATAGACTCTATGAGAGGTTTTTGTAATCATGGCCCTAATTATCTGCTTTAACAAGTCCCTTGAGAGCTTAGTACTGACACTTAGTGGGGCTCATTATTACTTTGAGATACTCAAGGTTTTTAAGGTACTTTTGATTTTCCTTTCTACACTCTGAATCTCTGAGAGGTTTTTGTGACATCCTGGCCATCAATTCTCTCATTGAAGCAGTCCATGAGGAGCCTTTGTTGGGGATGGACCTCAGCAAGACCCATTCATGCTTTGTGACACTTTGGGTGTTTCCTCTGACTGTGACTCCTGGAAATGTTTATGCAATCTCCTCTCAGGCCCTGAGGTTCCTGGGCTCAGCTCCAAATGCACCTCAGGGCTCTTTAGGATCGCACATGTTCTGACAAACCATCAATCTGCCTTAATTTTCCTATGCTCTATTGCAGCTTTGCAGAAAGATTTCCTTTTGCAGTTATGAAGAAATATTTCAAAGAGCTTCTAAGAAATATGTATTCCTATCCTAAAGTGTGTCTTTTATTGCTGTTCTTATTATACAAGAGGTGATTGCAGTATTCTGTGATTGATATTGATCCAGGGTCTCTCCTAAGGAGGTCTGGCCAAGTCAGTGAAGTTGTGTCTTGAGAGCTGACCCAGTGTGGACAACCTTGCATCACATTCTTCAACCCCATGTGAGAAACTATTTTTACTTTCAAAAATTTAAATGCTTCATTAAGACCTTATCAAAATATCACAGAAGACTGAATAAAGAAAAGAATACAGCACCAGGAGCAAAGGATATAGTCAACATGTGCTCATCTACAAAATGGATGTTCTGTCTTTTAAACCTCTAGCCCCTCCCAAAGTCTTGTCAATCGACTCCGTCACTGTCCAGTGGTGGAGATCACTGTCTTACACCTTGATTGGAGGTCAGGTGCTGCCATAGTAACAAGCCAACCCTCCCAAATGCCCCAACTGCTGAGGCTGTGCTGTGATAACAATGCAAGGGAAGGGGAAGGATAACTATACATCTACAAAATGTCTCTTGACATATACTTAATATTCACCCCTTAATTGTGAGAGTCAACCATAAGGTTACTCATCAATAACAAACACCCTTTTCTTTTTCTATAAGTCATTTTGCTTGAACAAATAAGTAAAAACTTTCTTTCTCTTGAATGGGTCATACCAGCATTTGTTGATGTGGGCAAGGACAGTGGGAACAGGAGAAAAAGTCTCAGGTTTTCCTTAGACACACTTATTTGGAATGGACAAAAGGGCATCACAGAGGTCCAGTATGGCTTTGACTCCCACCTACCATGCCTATGTGGCTGCTACCCATAGTCGGTGTATCCTAGGGGTGAGTACAGAGGCCAACTTTGTTCTGCCCTCCAGTCCCTGTTAAATTAAAAGACAACTGAGAAATGATAGAGGTCTGGTATGGCCTTTTGTCCCTACCTTACCATGCCTATGGGGTTGCTGCCCGCAGCAGGGCTATGGAGCTTTCTTGGTAGCAAACAAAGAGGCCAACCTGGTCTTGCCCTCCTCCTTTTGTCTTATTTTCTAGAAGAAGTTGTCCCATTACTTTTTACAGTCCCTTGTGTACTTCCCCTCAAAAGATGCTGGTATTTCTCACCCATGAAAACAGGAATACAGTTCTTGAGCTGGTTCGTGGAAGCTTGACTCCACTTTTTGGGCGTCTTGGTGTTTTTCTGGTTGTCTCTCAGTCTCTGCTTGAGAGTCAATCTTGTTTCACCCAGCCTGATGTTACAGTCCACTCTTTGGGTTCTTCTACTGGGCCTTTGACTCTGTTGCCATGAGTCCATCCCCGCTCTGCAGTTCACACGGCCGATTCAGTGGTGAGCAGTACATGAAAGGGACCTTCCCACTGTGGAGTTAGAGGCTGATTTCTCCATGGCTTAATCATCACCCAATCCCCAGGGATAATATTATGGATTCTGAAATTCAGGGTGGTAGTTTGAAGGGAATTCCCCCTTTAAATGTTTACCCCTTCTAAGGTTTGTGCTATAGACAAAAACTTTTTTTCTTGGCATTGGCTTCCCTTCCCTCACAGGGGGCCCAACCTTCTGGGGTGAGGTCGGGAAAGGGAAACCCCAAACATCATTTATAGGGTGACCCCCCCAGATCTGACGGGGGTTTGGGTTCAAATTCTTAAAAAGGGCCCAAAAGGGGAGATTTTTATTCATGACTTTTTGGTTTTCCCAATTTTAAATTAGTTTTAACAAAGAGTTCTTTTAAGAGTTTGATTCATTCTCTAACCCTAAAGCAGTACTTGTGGATGCCAGGGGTTTTTGTTATTCCCATTTTACTCCCGGGGCCCTGAACAATTTTTTGCAATATCTTAAATTGTGAAATGGTTCTCCAGTTGAATCAACCCTGTTTCCCACCCCATATTGGGGAAGGGGATTGATTCTAGAAGTGTTTTACTCAAAAACATTGGCTTGGCTTTCACAGTGGGTACCACCTTACCCAATGATCACCTCTTCTATATAAACGGGCCCAAAATTTTTCCCACTGTTGTACCTGGGGAAGTTCAGTAAAGTTACTTGGATGTTTTGGAAGGGCCATAAGGGTATTTTCCCCTCCCCTGGGTGTTTTTCCCCATGATTTTCTTATTGACTTGTTGACATACAACATTGTTCAGATGCCCTTTGCTATTTTGAAAAATTCCCCCTGCAGCCCCATTCCCTTAGGAATTGATCACTTAGGGACTTGTGCACCCCAATGTGTTGTTCCATTCATGCCTTCTAGATTTTATTGGCTAAAGTTTATTCAACATTTGCCCCCAAACTGCTAATCTCCACTTCCCTTTTTTTATCTTTCCCTTTGGGTTCTATTTTAAGGAGTTCTTCCTCTTCTTTTTCCCCCTGAATTTTCGGGACTTTTTGCAAATTTTTCCCCATGGGGGTTAATACTATTATTAGTTTTTCTGTCTCTGATTCAGTTGCATTTTTAACTTCTAAATCAGCTAAAATTTTTTCCCTTTCACCTCCCGAGGGCACCCTTTTTTTGATGCCCTTTAACTTTCACCACTGCTTTCCTCGTCTGGTAATTGTAAGATTTCTAACTCTTCTAAAGAAGTTTTTCATTAAACAGTCTCTTTCCCCTTTTAATTTAATAGCCCCCCTCTTCCCAAATTTTTCCAAAAACCATGCTCTACTCCAAAAGCGTATTTTCAGTCCGAAAATATTTTTCCCCTTTTCT
>NW_026992687.1:0-38548 GCF_028769735.1 Zonotrichia leucophrys gambelii
TTTTCAGGAGCCGGCCGGGCCCCCAACTCCCACCCCACACCCCCCCCCCCCAAACCCCCCAACCCCCCAAGGCCCTTTTTTTTTCCCGGGAAAAAAAAAAAAAAACTCAGCTGACCCCGTACCTTGCTCCCAAATTTACCCAAGGAGCCACTTTTGTAAACTAATCAAAAAGAAACCCCCGCCCAATGGGCATTTGGTTTTGGCCCCCCCCCTTGGGCCCCCTGGGAAAACCACCCCGGGCGCGGCGGGGTTTTTTTTCCAGGAAACAACCCCCGGCCCCCACTCCCACCCAAGGCCCCCAAAAAAAACCAAAACTATGGCCTTTTTTTTTCCCTGGAAGTAAAAAAACCTGAACCCTGGCCCCCATCTTTGTGTCCGGGCAATTGCAGGACCACTTTGTTTAATGAAAACCACCCCAAAAAAACTGAAAAAAAGGGTTTGGCCCCCCCTTTTAAAACCTGGAACCTTTCCGGGGCATAATTTTTTTAAATTTTAGGACCCCATCCCCGGCCCTCCCCCCCCACCCCCCCACAAAAATATACCACGGCCCCTTTTTCCCGGGAAAAAAAAAAAAAACCCTAAAAGTGCCCGTTTTTTCCCCTGGAATGGTGGATTGCCAGGGCCATTTTTGTGGGCAATCAAAACCACCCGACCTTTGGCCGGGGTGCCTCCCTTTCATTGGGAAAACCCATCCTGGCTACCCGTGGTTTTTTTTTCCCAGGAAGCCCCCCCCCCCCGGCCACTTCCCCCCCAACCCCCCCCTCGAACCAACAAAACCCCCCCCCCTTTTCCCTGGCCCAAAAAAAAACTCACCCCCCCCCGCTTCCTGGCTGGCAGAATTGGCGGGGCCCCCCCTTGCCCCTTAATAAACCCCCCAGCCCGACTCGGCATGGTGCCCCCCTTGGGTTGGGAACCCCAAATCCCCCCCCCGGCCCTGGGTTTTTTTTTCAGGACCCCACCCCGCCCCCCCCCCACCCAATGGCCCCAAAACACAAAACCACGGCCCCTTTTACCCTGGAAAAAAATGAGCTCCCCACTTTTTTTTTCCGGGGCTGGAGTTTTCGGAAAAGCCATTTTTGGCCCTCTATCAAAACCAGCCCGACTCGGCACTGTTCCCCCACCTTTTTTTCTGGGAAAACAAACCCTGCGAATCGTGGTTTTTTTTCAGGACAGCCCTGCCACTCCCAGCCAAGGTCCCCCCAAAAAAAAACCCCCCCCCCCCTTTTACCAGGGAAAAAAAAATAATCACCCCCCCCCCGTTTCTGGATGAAAGTTTTTGGCAGGAGCCCACTTTGTGCTATCAAAACCCCCACCCGCCCCCGAAACTGTGCCCCTTGGGTTGGAACCATCCAAAGCCCGGCGTGGATTTTTTTAGGAGCCGCCGGGCCAAACTCCCAGCCAAAAACCCCCCCAAACCACAATAAAAAAAACCCCCCCTTTTTTTTTCCTGGAAAAACCCAAGACTCAAAACCCCCCCCCCTTTTGTTTGGCAATTGCAGGAGCCCCCCCTTGGCTCTATCAAACCCCCCCCCCCACTCGGCCTTTTTTTTTCCCAAATTTTTTCATCGGAAACAACCCGGGGCGAAATCGGGGGATTTTCAGACCCCCCCCCCCCCCCTCCCCACCCACGGGCCCCCCCCAATACAAATTTACCCCCCTTTTTTTCCTGGAAAGAAAAAAATTTGCCCCTCCCCCATCTGTTGCCTGGGCAGTTTTGGGGAAAAGCCTTGGGGCCTCTATCAAACCACCCCGACTCGGCCACTGGTCCAAACCTTTCCCAAACCCTGGAAACCATCCGGGCGTGGGTGGATTTTTCCAGGGGCCCCCCCCCCCCCTTTTCCCCACCCACAGGCCCCAAAAAACCCAAACCCCCCTTTTTTTTCCCTGCAAAAAAAAACTCACCCGCCCCCCCCCTTCTGGCGGGCCCAAACATTCCAGGAGCCCAATTTTGGCTCTATAAAAAACCCAGCCTGACCCTTTCCCCCACTGGTTGCCCCCCCTTGTCTTTGGGAACCACCCCGGCCCCGGCGTGGAGTTTTTAGGAGTCCCGCCCCGGGCCCCCCCCAGCCCCACAAAAACCCCCAACAAAAAAACCAAAACCCTTTTTTTTTTCCCGGGGAACCAAAACCCAGCCACCCCCCTTTCCCCGGCTGGCGATTTCAGGAGCCCCCCTTTTGGCCCCATGAAACCAGGCCCGACTTGGACTGGGGGACCTTTTTCACCTGGAAACCATCCTTTGGGGATCGTGGGGGAATTTTTAGGAGCCCCGCCCCCCCCCTCCCCACAAAAAAACCCCCCAACACCAAAAAGTAAAGGTTTTTTCAAACCCGGAAAAAAAATGAACCTGCCCCCTTTTTTCTGGCTGGCAGATTTGCCCGGCCACTTGGCTCTATCCCCCAAAAAAAAGCCCGACCGGCAAAAAGGGTGCCACCTTTCATCTGGGAAACCATCTGGGGATCGTGGATTTTTTTTGAACAGCCGGCCACTCCCAGCCCACAGGCCCCCCAAAAACGCAAATTATACGGCCCTTTTTCCCTGGCCCAAAAAAAAAAAACTCCCCCCCTCCCCACTTCCCGTGGCAATTGCAAGAGCCCCCCTTGGCCCCTATCAAACCACCCCCCAAATCGGCCCCTGGTGCCCCCCCCCTTTGGGTCTGGGGAAACCACCTGCGCCGGGCCCCGGTTTTTCAGGAGCCAGTTTGGCCCCCAGCCCCCGGCCCCCCCCAAAAACACAAACCACGGGCCTTTTTCCCCCTGGCAAACAAAACAGAAAAAAATTTCCGGGGCTTTTTTTCCAACTTAAAAATTGGGTTTTGAATAATCTGGTCCCATAAAAAATTTTTGATTTTTCTAAAAGGGAATTTTAAAATCTTTTCTGGGTTTTCAGAAAGCCCAGGAACTGAGGCCCCCTTTTTTTTTCCCTCCTTAAAATTAATAGCAATGAAAATTGAAAAAAAAAGACCCAACCCCCTTTAAAAATTTTTTCTTTTTTAAACCCAAGTAATAAATTACTTTTCCCCATTTAACCCTTTTTGGGGGAAACCCAATATTTTGCCATTCTAAAATGAAAATTTTGTCACTTCTTTTACAATTTAGACATTTCTGTAAACTATTTTTTGGACAAGCCCTTTGGGGGGTTTAAAATCCTAACTGGTCTTTAATAAAAAACATAGGGGGGAAAATTTCCCTCGGGCCCAGGGGGTCAGTCCTGAGAAAATGCGTATCAAAGGTCTTTTTTTTTGAAAGCTTGGGAATTTTTTCCCCCATGAAAGGGTTTTCCCATTAGGGAAGGACATTTGGGCCCCAGAAGTTTTTTTTACATTCTTCTTGAAACACTGTTTAAAAGGAACAAGGGAAACCCCTTTTGGCCCCCCATTTGGGACTCTGCCCTGCCACAGAAATTTTTTTCCCCATGCCAGTGCTGAAACATCCACGAAGAGAATTCCCCTTACACAGAATGGAATGAGAGTGGGTAAGGGCTCAGTGGGGGCTCACCCAGGCCCAACCACCCCCCTTTTCAACCAGGATACCTTTTAGAGGCCCCTTTGGCCCGCAAATTCAAAAATTGGGTGACTTTTAATGTTTTTCCCCAAAGATCCCGGGCCCCTTTAAAAAAAAGGGATTTCTTGGCACCCCCCCCCCCTGTGGGGCGCGGTTTTAAAGTCCCCCCCCAAAAGAAAAAACATAAATTTGGTGATGTTTTTTCATAGGCCCAATCCCCCCTGTTTTTTCAGTGGGGGGGTGCCCCCACCCCTTTCTTGTTCTTTTTCCCTCACCCATCATTTTTAAAAGACCACTGGCCTTTTCCCCCCCTTTTTTTGCATTAATTGCTGCCCCCGTATTTTAAAATGTGTTGCAGCCAATGAAGAAGAAAATTAAAAAAAACCCCCTAAAAAGGCCACGCAAAAACAATATTCCCTTCTTCTACCAAAGCCCCAATTTTTTAAAATTCATCAAAGGTTTTTGAAAAAAAATTTGGTTTTCAATGGAAATTTCCCCCCGGGAAAAATTTCCCCATGCCGATTTAAAAACTTTTTTGGGTTTTGGGTTCCTCCTTTCAAGACCCCCCCCAAAGGTTTTTCCAGGAAATAGTTTTGCCTAAATCAACTTCCGTGGGCCCAAAAAAAGGGGCCCTGGCTAAAATTTTTGAAATTTTTTTCCGAGCCCTCCAAAAATTAACCCCCATTTTTTGGAAAAAGGGCAAGCCCCCCCCCCCTTGGTCTTTCAAGGGCAGCCCCCCCTTAGCTACGGAAAACCCCCCAAAAATAACTTTTCGTCTTTGGGCGTTTCTTGTCCCCACTCCAACTTCGGTAAAAATTTTTTTCCACTTCCCTGGCAAGGGGAGAAATTTTGGGGTAAGGGCCTAAAACATTCCCCACCCCGGGTTTTTTACATGTTTGCAGAAAGTCTACAGAGTGGTTTTTTGCAGGAAGAAAAAAAGGTTTATCCACAGGTTTTTTTTTTTTTTGGAAAAAGGTGGAGTGGTGGAAGGGACCCGTTTTTTCTATCATTTTTTGCAAGTCGCCCACAATTTCCTATGTTTTTTTGCAGCTTTCATTCTTCACCTTCCGAAGCAAGCCGATCTCCCGGCTCCCGACCGAAGAAAGCGGCTTCCTTCCGGCCAAAAGGCCCATTTGGTGGGCCGGTCCCCACAGTGCAAAATTCCAATGCCGGCGGCTTCTGCCCCCCAAATGTGGGCCCGGGACCGGCGCTTAAACTCCCGGGTACCAAACCCTATTCCTTTTTCTTTTTCGGGACTTTTTTGGTTTGGGCTACAAAAAATTGCAAAAAAAAACTATTCCACTATGTTCCCCGGCAAAGGAGAACCCCGGGGGGCCCCCGCCAACGAAAACCCCCTCCCCCATCGTGTTTTGTACATTGTTTTGCAGAGAGGTTTTTCAAAGTGGTTTAACAAAAAGAAAAAACAAAGTTTTTCCCGAAACACCCCTTTTCCCCCCCGAAATGTTTTAAAGTGTGTTTTTGAAAAAGGTTTGGAGTGGTGGTAAGGTTTAACTGTTTTTCTATCCCGTTTTGCCCAAACTTTCGCACACAATCCTAAATGTTTTTTTTTTTGGGAAGGCTTCCCTTTTTTTCCCTTTCCCCCTTTCCGAAGCAAGCCGGGAACCCCTTCCCAGCGGCCCGGGGGCGAAGAAAGCGGCTTTTTTCCGCCCGCAAAGGGGGATTGGGCCGGGTCCACCGGTGCCCCCTTCCGTGCGGCGGCTTTTTCCCCCGCCGAAATAAAGCCCCGGAAACTGGCGCTTAGCTCCCGGGGGGAAAAACCGAAACCCTTTCCCTTTTCGGGAAAATTTTGTGGCCAAAATTCTTTTGCAAAAAACTTTTTCCCCCCTATGTCCCCGGCAAAGGGGAAAAAAGGGTGCCTTTCACAGAAACCCAAACTCCCACGTGTTTTTTTTCAAGTTTTCAGGAAAGAGGTTTGGCAAAAAGTGTTTTTTTTTTGCAAAGAAGAAAAACAAAGTTGTTCAAAACAGCCCCTTCACCCGGGAAGTTTTTCCCTGTGTTTGGAAAAAGGTAGAAATGTGGGGGAAAAGGTTACTTTTTCTAATCAGTTTTGCAACTCCCCACAACAATCCTATTTTCTGCAGCTTCATTCTTCCCCCTTTTCCGAAGGGAAAGCCCGCACTCCTCCACGGGCCCGGAGGCAAAGAAGGGGGTTTTTCTTTGCGCAAAGGGCGTTTTGGTGGCACGGCCCACACGCATCCAGGTGCGGCGGCCTCTGCCGAAAATGTTTGCCCGGAACCGGCGTTTTTAGCTCCGGGGAACATCCTAAACCCTTCTCTTTCGGAACCTTTTTTGGTGGTCTACATCCTTTTGGCAAAAAAAACCAAATCCACTAATGCCCCCTGCCAAGGAGAAAAATTTGTGGTTACAGAAAAACCATCTCCCCAATGGGGTTTTTTTTTAACAATTTTTTGGCAGAGAGGGTTTGCAAGAGTGGTTTTAAAAGAAAAAAAAAAAAGTTGTCCAAACACCTTCCAAAAACCGAATTTTTTCATGTGGTTTGGAAAAGGAAGGAGGGGGTTTAAAGGTACTGTTTTTCTATCATTTTGCAAGTTTCCCGCACACAATTCCTAGTGTTGTTCAGTTTCCCATTCCTTCACTTTTTCCCGAAGCAAGCCGAAACCTTTTCCCCGGGCCCGGGGGGCGAAGAAGGGGGTTTTTTTTTCTTCGCCGAAAAGGGGCGATTGGGTGGCCCCGGTCCACAGTGCGCTCCAGGGCGGCGGTTTCCCCCCTCCCTGCCGAAATTGTCCCCGGGACCGGGCCCGCTTATTTCCGGGGGAACATCCCGTAACCTTTCTTTCTTTTTTCGGGAGTTTTTGGGGGGTCTACAATAAATGCAAAAAAAACTATTTCCACAAATATCTGGGCCAAGGAGAAACCCTGTGCCCCCCCCAACAGAAAAACATCTTCCCCCAGGGTGGTTTTTTACATGTTGAAAAAGAGGGGTTTTTTTGCAGAGTGTTTTTTGGCAAGAAGAAAAAAAAAGTTGTTTCAAAAACACCCCCAACCGAAGGGTTTTTTATGTTTTTTTGGAAAAGGTAGGAAAGTTGTAAGTAACTCCCCCCCTTCCCTAATCTTTTTTTGCAAGACTGCGCAACCCCAACCTAGTGTTTTGTTGGCAGCTCCTTCTTCATTTTTTTTCCGAACCCAGCCCCCTTTTTCCCCCAGCCTGGCCGGAGGGCGAAAAAAGCGGCTTTTTTCGCGCAAAGGCGGTTTTGTGGGCCGGTCCAAATGTGCACTGCAATGGCGCCCTCTAACCGAAATTTGGTTTCCAAAAATCTGCTGTTTAGCTCCGGGGGTTCCCCCTTTGTAACCTTCCCCAATCCGTTTTTGGTTTCTTGCAATGCAAATTTTTTTTTTTAAACTTGCAGCAGTAAAAAAAGGGGAACAGGGGGGAAACCCTGGAAACTTTTTTGCTGTTAAGAAAAAGCTAAAAGAAAAATTTTTTCACCATTGTAAAAACAAGAAAATTGTCATGAAAAAGGCCACCTTGCCCCCTTAGATTTTTGCTAGCTGTTTTTTTTTTGAACAAAAAAATTTGTAAAACTCGTTGGGTTTTTCCTGGGTATCACATCCCTTTTAAAAAAAGGGGGCTTCGTTTTCCTGAATTTCCCCCTCCTTCCAATTTTAAAAAGAAGAATCCAAGAATTGTGATTTCATGCTCCCACAATTCCACCTAGTTTTGGGGCCCAAAGCGTTTGAAAAAAGGGGTTGGAAAGGTTTGGGACGGGTTCAATTAAACTTTTGGAATGGGCCCTATGTAAAAACCAGCCGGCCACTGAAATTTCCCCCCCAAGGCTTCCAACAAGTCAGTTTTTTTGCCTATGTTTTTTTTTCCCCTTTGGGAAATTTTTTTAAACCTTCGTCATGTTTTCTTGGGAATTTCCCCTTTTTAAACCCTTTTCCCTATTTTATTCACGTTTTTTGGGTCTCCACCTTTTTGGGGACAATTTTCCAAGTTATCCCCCGGAAAAAAACCTGGAAATGTTGGTTTGTTCAAAAAATTTTTTTGGGGCCTTATCATTTAAATTCCCTTCAAAGGGTTTTTTTTTTGCCCTCAAGTTTTCCAGTTTTGCTGGTTTTTCCGCTAGTTGATTGTCCCAGAAGGGCCCGCAGTGTTTTTTGTGTAGGACAAGTACACAAACCCATAGCTTTTTTTTTCTTTTGATTTTGGGCCTGTTAGCTTAAATGGTGGAATGACAGGAACCCTCTGTGGAGAAAGGGTTTTTTCCTTCCCCGTTTTGTTTTTTTTTTACTGGAAGGCCCGATGCAAAATTTCCCCCAAAATGAAGTCTTGGCACAGAAAGAAAATATGGTTTTTTGCTGCCCGCAAAACTAGCTTAGAAGCTTTTCGAAAAGGAAGGCCCTTGGGCTGAGGCCCCCTTGCCCCTTGGCTAAGTAAAAAAGGACTGTGGGAAGGTGAGGCAGTTTTAAATTAGAAGGTAGAATCCCAAAAGTTTATAGAACGGTTCGTGTGTTTTTTAAAGGCCTGGTGTATGGTGGGTTTGTTTGAAAATTTTTGGTTTTTTTTTTTTATGGCTTAAAGCTATGGGAACTGAATAAAAGGCAAAAATTTGCAAAGAAAGCAGCTCTCCTTTCATCTTGCTGGGACTCTGCTTTACCAAAGGACCCCCTCCCAACTCCAAAGTTTTTCCAAGGAGAAAATCCCCGTAGGGAAATGTTTGCAGGGGCTGCTGTGTGGCCCTCTGAATGAAATGGCCAAAAGAGTGAAAGCCTGGACAATTTTTGGCTTTAGTACAATGCCCTTGCTGCAATTGGTGCCAGTTTTTTTTTAGTTGGTTTTTTTTCCATCCGTGGCCCCTTTTTTGTCCCCAAAAAGGAACACCTGCCCAGATACCCCTTTTCCCCGCAAGGTTGTGCCATTTTCCTTCCTGTTTTTGTTTTTCATACCTTCCTTCATTTTAAAAGGGAAAAGATTACAAAAAATTTCCATTTTTTGAAGATCCCTGTTATGAAAAACACTATGCAAGAGGAGTAATCCGCTCCCCTTTTTCTTCTTTCCCCCTCCTTTGTCCCTTTTTCAGAGACTCATTTAAAAATTTTTCGGGCAAAATTTTCCAAAAGGGGAAAATACTGAGTTTTTACCCTAGCAGGGTTGGGGTACTCCTCACCCTGTTTTTTCTTCTTTCATTACTGCTTCAAAAACTGGATGTGAAATTTAAAAAGGCCTTTTTTTGGGTTCCCACCCTGCATTCCCCTTTTGATCCAAAAGTTTAAAAAATCCCAGGGTGTTGAAACACAAAAAAAAAAAACCCTCCCTGGGTTTTTTTGCAAGAACCAAACCCAGGAAGGTTTTTTGTGGTTTTTTTTTGATCCTTTTTTACAGTGGTTTCAGAAAAAAAAGGGAAAATTTTTGTACGGGGTCTTCCTTTGGGGGAAAACTCTCTTCTTGTGCTCTCCCTTAGTTAATCTACCGGCGTAAAAACCTCTTTTGCATCATTTTAGGGAAAAACAAAAATTTCCCGGGGCATAGTTTTTCCCGTGTTCCATACAAATGCCAAGTTTGCCAAAGGAAACCTATCCTGAAACCATTAAAGGGGGGCCAAAGAATTGTTAAGGCTTTTGAAAATTCATTTTGTTTGAAAACCCTGAAAAGCCCATGCCATAATCAAAGTGACAGAGGAAATTCCATTGATCCAAGAACCTTTTCAGCTGGACACCTCTGAGGAAAAGCATTTGGGCCCACATGACCACACCCCAACCCTTCTAGCTTGTATTCCCAAAAAAAGAGGAAAAGGGACACCTTCAATGTTTTTAAATAATTTTTTTGGCATGAAAAAAAACCCCAAAAGAAATGCACCGGAAATTACTTTTTATCCAGAAATAGGCGTTTTTTTCCCCTTCAGTGAGAATTTTTTGCACTTGCGCCCCTTTCTTGTCTGTCCCCTTTTTACTTTTTCCACAGAAGACAGGGAGCATTTTTTTATTATTGTTTCTTTTGCTTCCTTTTTGTTTTGGCCTCCCCCTCCTTTCCCCCCCAAACCTGAAATTTTAAAAAAATTTTGCCTTTCCTTTTATTGGCTTTTTCTTATTTTACTTCGAAAAATTTTTACATTAGTTCAACTAACATAATGGTCAAAGGTTCTCAGAGAGTGGAAGAAGTAGAAGGGTACAAAAAAAAAAAAAAATAAAACAAAATTCCAAAATAGGCCAATTTTTTAAACAGTCTTTCTTTACCTGTGAGAACATTTAAGGAACACAAAGATTTTTTGAAAAGAGTTTAACGCAGGGGAATTTGGGAACGCAAGTCCCCCAAAAACAGGCTGACTTGGGATTGGAGCCAGCCCTGGGTCTTGGAACAAATCCAGTGTAATCGGGGATTTTTCAGGAGCCAAGCTGGCCCCTAACCAACTACAGGAAACACCAAAAACAAACGACGGGCCCTTTTCCCCTTTTGTAAAAAAACTCAGCTGGGCCCCCCCTTCCCGGATGGCAAGAAATTGCAGGAGTCCCCCTCATGGTAAATTTTAAAAACCACACGACTTGGGCCCCACTGGGTGCCCAACCCTACATTTTATCTGAAAACCCCAAACCCGCGTATCGTGGGATTTTTTCAGAGCCCGCCCGGGGCCACTCCCCTACTCCCCTCCCCCCCCAAAAAAAACCCCCCGCCTTTTTTCCCTCCGAAACAAAAACTACCAACCAGGCCCCGCTTTTCCCCGGAAATGGCTGATTTGCAAAGGAGCCAAAAAATGTTTTCTATTCAAACCAACCCGAAAAATTTGGGACTGGTGGCCCCGCTTTTTTGGGGTCCGGAAACCAACCCTGCATATTCGTGGAGTTTTGATTTAGCCCAGCCAGCCCACTCCCCCCGCCACAGGCCCCCCAATCAACAAACCTCGACCCCTTTCCCCCAACAAAGAAAAAATAAACCCCCCCGGCCCTTTTTGCCAGGCAGATTTTCCCGGAGCCACCCTTTGGTAATAATCCAAACCGGCCCGACTTTTGGGCCACTGGTTTTCCCCCCGGGTCCCCCCCGAGAAACCTTTCCCGGCGCGCGGTGGGGGAAATTTTTTAGGAGCCCAGCCGGCCCCCAAACCCCCAGCCCCACAGGCCCCCAAAAACAACAACCAGGCCCCCCTTTTTTCCCCCTGGAAAAAAAAAAAACCAACTGACCCCGCTATTTTCTTGGGTGCCAGATTTTCAGGAGCCACTTTGTACTATCAAAAAGCAGTCCGACCCTGGCAAATGGGGGCCCCCTTGGGTCTGGGAACCATCCTGCGGGGGGCGTGGAATTTTCGGGAAACAAGCCCCGCCCACTCCCAGCCACCAGGCCCCCACAAACAAAAAACTATGCCTTTTTTTCCGGAAGTAAAACTGACCGGGCCCCTTTCTTGGGGTCTGGGGCAAATATTCCCAGGAGCCATTTGGTACTATGAAACCAGCCCCAAACTTGGTCCAAAACTGGGGGCCCAACCTTTCAACCTTGGGGAATCCATCCGCGTAAACCCCTTTTGGTTTTTTCAGGAGCCCATCCGGCCTCTCCCGGGCCACAGGCCCAAACAAACATATACCACGGCCCTTTTTCCTGGAAAAAAACTCAGCTGCCCCCCGTTTTTCGGGATGGGGTTTGGGCAAGGAGCCACTTTGTGGCAAATCAACCGGGCCCCCGACCTTGGCAACTTTTTTGCCCCCCCCTTTAAAATCTGGGAACCACCCCGGGCTATCGGGATTCAGGAGCCAGCCCGGGCCACTCCCGCCCCCAAAACAGGCCCCTCGAACCACAAAACCAGGGCCCCCTTTTTTTTCCCTGGCAAAACAAACCTCACAACCCCCCCCGCTTCTGGCTGCAGATTGCAGGAGCCCCTTTCCCCCTTTTTATAAAAACCAGCCCCACGACTCGGCCACTGGTTTGCCCCCCTTGGCCCCCTGGGGAGCAAACCCTTTACGCGGCCCGTGGGAATTTTTCGGGAAAGCCCCTCCCCCCCACTCCCCCGGGCCCAAAAGGCCCCCCAAAAACAACAAACCAGGGCCCCCCTTTTAAACCCTGGAAAAAAACTGAGCGGGCCCACGTTTCTGGGGGGGCCAGATTGGAAAGGACCACTTGCCTCTATCAAAACCAGCCCGACTCGCACTTGTTGCCACCTTTTCATCTGGGAACTATCCTGCGTATCGTGGGATTTTCGGGGACCCCCACCGCCCCACCCCAAGCCACAGGCCCCCAAATACAAAACTACCGGCCCCCTTTTTTTCCCGGAAAGTAAAAAAAACTGCCCCTTGCCCACTTCCTGGCTGGCAGTTTTGGCCCAGGAAAGCCACTTGCCCCCCCAAATCAAACCAAGGCCCGCCCTCGGCAATTTGGTGCACCTTTTTCCAATCGGGGGAAACCATTCCCCTCCCGTGGCGGGATTTTTTTCAGGGCCAGCCGGCCAACTCCCCAGCACAGGGGCCCCCCGAACACAAAACCAACAGCCCTTTTTTCCCCTGGCCAAAAAAAAAACCTCACCCGCCCCGCTTTTCTGGCCCTGGCAAGTTTGCCAGGAGCCACTTGGCTCAATCAAACCAAACCTGACCTTCCCCAAACTGGTTGGCCCCCCTTTCGCCCTGGGAACCATCCTGCGCGGGATTTTTTTTTCGGGAAAGCCACCCGGCCCCAAACTTCCCCAGCCCACCACACCCCCCGAAAAAAAAAAAACCACGACCCTTTTTTACCTGGCAAACAAAAACCCAGCCACCCCCCGCTTCTGGCCCCGGGGCCCCAGATTTTTCAGGAGCCACTTGGGGCTTTTAAATGAAACCACCCCGATTTGGCACTGGTTGCCAAACCTTTCACCTGGGATCCACCTGGGTATCGTGGTTTTTTTCAGACCCCCCGGGCCCCCCGGCCACTCCCAAACACGGGCCCCCCCGAACACAAAGGTAGGGCCCTTTTTTTTCACCAAAAACCGGAAAAAAAACTGACCTTTCCCCCCCATTCTTTCCTGGCTGAAATATTGCAGGAGCCCCCTTGGCTCAAATCAAACGACCCCCGAACCGGCACTGGTGCCCCCCCTTTTTTTTTCACCCGGGGAAACCCATTCCCTGGGGTAATCTTTGGGATTTTTAAAGGAACCCACCCGGGCCCACTCCCACCCCACATGCCCCCAAAACACAAACAAAGGGCCCTTTTTTCCCTGAAAAACAAAAACTCAACCCCCCCCACTTCCCGGCGGCAATTTTGCAGGAGCCAACCCTTTGGGGTTTTTATCAAAACCCCGCCCAACTCGGGGCTGGTTTCCCCCCTTGGTTTCCCCCGGGAAACCATCCTGCGCCGGCCTGGAAAATTTTTTAGGGGCCAGCCCTGGCCACTCCCCCAAGCCCGCGCCCCCCCAAAACACCAAAGCACGGGCCCCCCTTTTTCCCCCTGGCAAACAAAAACTAGGGCAAATCTGGGAAATTTTTTTTACCAAACTAAAAATTGGTTTTTTTTTGAAAATCTGGTCCCCTAAATAATTTTTTTTTTCTACAAGAAAAATTTTTTTAAAAATCCTTTTCCCTTTTTGAGTTTCAGAAAAAATTTTCCCGGACTGAGGTCTTTTTCCTCCCTTTATCCAATATTGGCAATGAAATTGATAAATAAAAAAACCAACCCTCTTTATAATTTTTTTCCTTTTTAACCCAAAGTGAAAAATTAATTTACTATCATTTGGATCCCCCTTTTTTTGGGGGCCAATTAAATTTTTTGCCATTTTCTGATGTAAGTTGTCACTTTTTTTTACAATAGAAAAATTTCCTTTTGGACATTTTTGACAAGTCCCCTTGGGTGATGAATCCCCAACTGGGTTCCCCCAGATTTCAAAATTAGGGGGGAAATTTCCTCCCAACCAGTGTCCCCAAAATCCTGAAACCCTTGCGTATCAGAAGGTCCCTTTCTGTAGCTGGGAAATTTTTCCCATGAAGGGATTCCCGTTTAGGGAAGAGACCACTTGTCCCAAAAATTTTTTACATTCTTCTTACACTTTTCTTTTTAAAGGAACATGGATCCCAATGTCCCCCCCATTTGGATTTTTCTGGGCCCTGCACAGAAACCTTTTTTTCATGCCATTTTCTTTGAAATGCAATCTCGAAAGAATTCACTTTCACAGAAATAAAAGAGAAAGGGGGAGGCTCCCTGGGCTCACGGCCCAAACCCCCCCCGTTTCAACCAAAGGGTACCCAGAGGCCCTTGCCCCGCGAAATTTTATCTTGGGTAAAATTTTTAATTCTTTTTAAGATCCGGCTTCAGAAACTTTTCCTTGGGCAGTCCCCCGTGGGGCCCCGGGTTTTAAGTCCCCCCCTCCCCAAAAGTAAAAACACCATATTGGGTTTTTTTCATAAAGGCCAATCTCCTGTATTCAAAAGGGGTGCCCACTGCCTCTTGTCCTTTTTCCCCCCAAGCATCACTTTAAAAGACACTGGCTCCCTCCTTTTGCAATTATTGCTTCCCGTATGTTATGTGTGCAGCCCCATGTAGAGAAATAAAAAAACCTCCCTGAAGGGCCCCCCAAAGACAAAATTTCCCCTTCCCAACTACCATTCCAATTGGAATTCATCAGAGGTTTTTTTTGGAAAAAGTTGTTTCAGCTGAAATTCCCCAAGGAAAAAATCCCCTTTGCCGAGTACATTGCTTTGTCCTCCTACATATGCAGGCAACCCTTTAAAGGAAGCTGCCCCAAAACCCCCAACTTCGTGGGTCCAAAAAAGAGGCTGGCTAATTTGTACTTTTCCGATTCCTCTAATAGCCCCCCTTTTTTTGAATAGGGCAGTACCTTTTTTGCCTTTCATGCAGTCCTTTAGCTTTACGGAAAACTCCCATATTTTTCCTCTTTTTAAGGTTTTTTCTTGTCCACTCCAATTTTCGTAAAAGTTTTTCCACTATGTCTGCAAGGAGAATCGGGTTAAGGGCTGAAAACATCTCCCATCGTGTTTTTACTTTTTTTTTTTGCAGAGAACCCATACGAGTGGTTTTTGCAAAAGGGAAAAAGAAAGTTATCCCAAAACACCCTCCAATCGAATGTTAAAAGTGGTTAGAAAAGGTAGGAAAGTGGGGTAAGGGGTACTGTTTTCCCTATCTTTTTTGCAAGCCTGCGCCACAAAATCCCCAGGTTTTTTGGGGCTCTTCATTCTTTCAGCTTTTTCCGAAAGCACCCCCGAAATCTCTCAGCTGCCGGAGGCGAAGAAGCGCTTCTTCCGCGCAATGACCGATTTTGTGGCCCGGTCCACAGGGGGCAACTCCAGGGGGCGGCGGGCTTTTCTGCCGAAATGTGCCCGAACGCGCTTAGCCTCCCGGGACAATCCGTAACCTCCTTCTTTTCGGGGACCGTTTTAGTGCCCCTACATCTTTGCAAAAACTTTTTTTTCCACTATGTTCTTTGCAAGGAAAAACGTGCCCTGCACAGAAAAACACCCTTTCCCCCCAAATCGGGTTTTACATGTTGCAAAAGAGGTTTGCAGATTTTTGGGTTTTTTTTGCAAGAAGAAAAACAAAGGGTTTTGTCCAAAAAACACCTCCCAAACCGAATGTTCATGTTTTTTTGGAAAAAGGTAGGAGTGTGGTAAGGTACTGTTTTTCTATCAGTTTTTTTTGGGGCAAGGACTGCCCACAATCCCTAGTGCTGTGCCACTTCATTCTTCCCCTTTTTTCCGAAGCAGCCGCCCCCTTCCAGCTCCCCGGAGGCGAAGAAAGCCGCATTTCTCGCGCCAAAAGGCGATTTTGTCCCGGGTCCCCCCACAGTGGCATTTCCAGTGCGGGGGCCCTTTTCCCCCCGAAATTGTCCCGGGACCGGAAGCCCTTTCCCGGGACACCCCAAACCTTTTTTCCCTTTTCGGGACTTTTGGGGTCTAACATCATAGCAAAAAAACCTATTTCCACTATGTCTTTGGAAAGGGGGAAAGAAACTTTTGGGCCTGCACAAAAACACCCTCCCCTTTCGGGTTTGTACAATTTTTTTTGCAGAAAGGGTTTTGCAGAGGGGGTTTGTTTTAAAAAAGAAGAAAAACAAAGTTGTTCCCAAAAAACCTTCCAACCCCAATGTTTCATGTTTTTTTTGGAAAAAAGGTTAAAAGATGGGAAGTAAAAAGTTTTTTTATCTTGTTTTTTTCCAAAAACTGCGGGCCCTAATCCTAGTGGGTTTTGCATTCATTTTTTTTTCACTTTTTTTCCAAGCACCCGCCCCCCCCCCGTCGCCGGAGCCGAAAAAAAGCGGTTTTTCTTCGCGCAAAAAAAGGTTTTTGTGCCCGGTCCCCCCAGTGCCCCCTCCCAGTTGCGGCGGCTTCTGCGAAAATGGGGGCCCGGGAAAAACCGGCGCTTTAAAACTCCGGGGAATCTGGGGCCCTTTTTCCCTTTCCCCCACTTTTTTTGGCCCCCCCCACATCATTTGCAAAAACTATTTTCCACTATGTCCCCGGCAAGGAAAAAAAAAGTGGGGGCCCGCAAAAGAAAACATCTCCCAATTTTTTGTTTTTTTTCATGTTTTTTTTTGAAGAAGGTTTTTGGGAGAGTGTTTTTTTTTTTAAGAAGAAAAAAAAAATTTTTTTAAAACAGCCCTCCAACCGAAATGTTCATAGTTTTTTTTGAAAAGGGAGGAGTGTGGTAAGTCTGTCCCCCCCCTTTTAAAAGTTTTTTTCCCAAACCCCGCGGGACAAAAATTTCCCAGTGTTGTGCAGCCCTTTATTTTTTTTTTTCACCCCTTTTCCCCCCCAAGCAAGCCGCACTCCCCAGCTGCCGGAGGAAGGGAAACCGGCTTTTTCGCGCAAGGCGATTGTGCCGGGCACAGCGCACCTCCAGTGCGGCGTTTTTTTGCCGGGAAAATGTGCCCCGGGAAAACCGGCGCTTTTGTCCGGGGACACCCCTACATTTCTTCCTTCGAACCATTTTGGTCTACATCAAATTTCCCAAAAAAATATTCCCCCCCATGTTCCCCCGGGAAGGAGAAAAATTTTGCCTGCCAACAGAAAAAAGATCTCCCATCGTGTTTTACATGTTGCAAGAGGTTTTTTTCAGAGTTGGGTTTTTTTCAAAAAGAAAAAACAAAGTTGTCCCCCAAAAACACCTTTTCCAACCGAATTTTAATTTTTTTTTTGGAAAAAGGTAGGAGTGTGGGTAAGGTACTGTTTTTCCTATCATTTTTTTTCCCAAGCTGGCCGCACACAAATTTAAAGGTTGTGCAGCTTTCATTCTATCCCCTTTTTCCGAAGAAAGCCGACCCCTTCCCCAGTTTTGCGGAGGCGAAGAAAGGGCGTTTCTTTCCCGCAAAGGCGATTGTGCCGGCCCACAGGGGGAAAACTCCCAGTGCCGATTTTCTGCCGAAAAATTTCCCCGGGGAAAACCGGCGTTTTTAAGCTCCGGGGCCCTCCGAAACCTTCTTCCCTTTCGGGACTTTTTTTGTGTCAAACATCATTTCCCCAAAAAACAAATTCCCCCAAATGCCCCTGGAAAAAAGGAAGAAACTGTTGCCTGCACAGAAAATATCTCCCATCGTGTTGTACATGTTTCCCAGAGAGGGTTGCAGGAGTTTTTTTTTGAAAGAAAAAAAAAACAAAGTTTTGTTTCAAAACACACCCCTAAACCCCCAAAATGTTCATGGGTTTGGAAAAAAGTAAGGAGGTGGTTAAGGTAAAGGTTTGTTTTTTTTTCCAAATCAGTTTTGGCAAAGCTGGCCCCCACCAATCCTAGTGTTTTTGGCAGCTTTCACCCCCTTCAAACTTTTTTCCGAAGCAGCCGCACTCCCCCCAGCCTGCCGGAGGCGAAGAAGCGCTTCTTCCGGGGCAAAGGCGTTTGGGTGCCGGCCCAAACAGTGCAACTGCAAAGACGGCGGGCCCCCTTCCTACCGAAATTGTGGCCCCCCTATCTGCCTGAAGCTCCAAGTCCCTCTGTCCCTTTCCCCAATTTTCCTTTTTTTGCCCCTTGGGGCAATTGCAAAAAGGTTTACTTGCAGCAGTGGGACGGGGACAGTGAAACTGGCCCTTTTTGCTGTTAAGAGAAGCTAAAGAAAAAAGTTTCACCAGGTTGAAAAACCCAAGAAAAAATTGTCAATGAAAAAAGAAGCCAGCCTGTCCCCTTAATTTGCTAGCCTGTTGTTTGAAAAAATGAAAATTGGTCACTCGGGGGGGGTTCCGGGGGTATCACATCATTACAGTACTTTTCAGTTGCTGAAATTTTCTCCCCGTCAAGTTAAAAAAAGAAAATCCCAGGAAATTGGGGGTTCCCCTCCCTCCAAATTCACCCTAGGGGTCCCCGGAAAGGTGAAAAAAGGGTGGAAAGGTCCCGGGTTCAATTAACTTGAATGGCCCTTATGTAATCAGCGGCCACTGATTTTCCTGAAAGGCTTACAGGTTTCCAGTTTTGCCCCTATGTTTTTCTCTTGGAATTGTTTTTTAAACCCTTTTGGTCATTGGGTTTTTTTTTATTCCTTTTTCCCTTTTCCCTATTAAATTTCAGCCTTGGGTTCTCCCCCCGCCCCTTTTTTCTGACCTTTTCAAGTATCTTCGTAAGCCTGGGGAAAGTTGTTGTCAAAAAATTTCCCAAAAACCCTTTTCCCCCTTTCAAAGGGTTTTTTTTTTGCCTCAAGTCTCAGTTTTTTGCTGGTTTTTCTGGCTAGTTTTATTTGTCCCCGAAAGGGGGGCCAGGTGTTTTTTTGGTATGAAGCAAAGTAAAAAAACCCCCATAGCTTTGCCCTTTTTTTTTTTGATTTTGGGGCCTGTGTAGCTAAAAGGAATGACTGGAACATCTTGTGGAGGGCTTTTTCTCCTTCCCCCGTTTAGGTTTTTTTACTGGAAAGGGCCCCGATTGCCAAATCGTCTACCTGAAAGTTCCCCTTTGGGGCCCCAGAAAAAAGTAATGGTTTTTGCTGCTGCCCCTTTTTGCTTAAAGCTTACGAAAGGAAGGCCTTTGGGCTTTTTGGCCCCCTTTCCATTGGGTAAGTAGAAAAAAGACCCGTGGGAAGGTGAGGCAGGGTGAATTAAAAGGTAGCATCAACAAATTTTTTAGAACGTCCCCTGTGTTCAAAGCCTGGTGTATGGTGGGGTTGGTTTTTAATGTTGTTTTGTTTATGGGGCTTAAAGGCTATGGAACTGGTATAAAGGCAAAGTTTTTTTTCCAAAAAAGCAGCTCTTCCCTTTTTCATCTTTGCTGGGGACTCCTTTCCCTTCACCACGGAAACCCTCAACTCCCAAGTTTTGCCAAGGAGATGATCAGTAGACTGTTGCAGAGCTTTCGTGTGCTTTCTGAATGAAAAGGGGCAGAGAGGGGAAAGCGGGGAAATTTTTCCCCCTGTTTTTAGAAAAACATTGCTTGCCTTTTGGGTGCCATTTTTTTTATTTTGGTTTTTTTTTTCCCCAAGTGGCCCTTTTTTTTTCCCCCCCTAGAAGTACCTTGCCCAGATTTCTTCAAAAATGTGATGCCCTTTTTTTCCCCCTGTTTTTTTTTCTTACCTCCTTCATTTTGAAAGGGATGATAAAAATCTTCCATTTTGAAATCCCGTTAGAAAAACAACTATCCCCAAAGAGGACCCCGTTTCCCTTTTCTTCTGCCCCCCTTTTGTCCCTTTTTTCCAGAGAAACTCTTTTCCCAATTTTTCTGTAATTTTAAAAGGGGAAAATATAAATTTTTACCTAGCAGGTTGGGAAAAAATTCACCCTTGTTTTTCTTTTTTTCCCCCCTCCCTTTCATACGGGAAAAAATGGGGTTTTTTAAAGGCCTTGTTTTGTATCTCCTTCGCTGTGTTTTCCAAAGCAAAAATTTTCCCCAGGGGGGTGAAAAACAAAAAAAAAATCCTAGGTTTTTTTGCAAGAACTAGCCCGGAGGTTTTTGTTTTTTTAAATTTTTTGTCTCTCCCAGGGTTTTCCCAGAAAAAAAGAAATTGTACGTTTTTTGTTTTCCCCCCCTCTTCCTTGGGGCCCCCCTTTTTTTTTTTTTAAATCTACCGGGGAAACCATTTGGATATCCCAGGAAAACAAATTTTTGCATATTTGTGTCCATAACAAATCCCAAAGTTGCCAAGGAAGCCCTATTGCCCCCATTCAAGGGCAAAGAAATGAAAGGGCCCTTGCAATTTTTTTCCTTTTTTTGGCCTGGAACTGTAAAGTAAATTCCCTACAAAGGTGGACAGAGAAACCCAAATTGACCCCTAGGATTTTTTCAGTTTGGAAAACCTCTGGAATACAGTTTTGGCCCAAAAAATGCCCAAAACCCCCATCTCCTAGCTGAAAAATTCCGAAAGAGGAAAAGGGACACCTCATGATTTAATATTTTTGGGGCATGAAAAAAAAACGCAAGAAATGCCCCCCGGGGAAAAAAATTACTTTTTAGCCCCAGAAAAAAAAGGGTTTTTTTTTCCCCCTAGTGAGAATTTTCCCACTTGCCCCTTTCCCTTGTCTGTCCCCTCAAAATTTTTTTCACAAAGAAACCAGGGGACCATTTTCATTTTATGGTTTTTTTTTTTGTTTCCCTTTTTGGGTTTTGGCCCCCCTCTTTTCCCCCTGCAATTAAAAAATTTTTTTTTTCCTTTTTTTTTTTTGGCCCTTCCCTCTTTTTTTAATTTCCCGAGTTTTTTTTTTACATAGCCCCAACCTAAATAATTGCCCAAATTTTTTTTTCTCAGAGAGTGGAGAAAGTAAAAAAGGGTCCCAAAAAAAAAAATTTAAAAACAAATCCAAAAAAAAAATAGAAAATTTTTTTAACAGTTTCTTCTGTGGGAAAATTTAGGAACAAAAGATTTTTTTGAAATGTAACGCAGGGAAAAAAATTTGGAAAGCAGTCAAAACAGGCCGGACTTGCCCTTTTGGGGGCACTGGGTTCCCGGGGAACAATCCCGGGGTAAACGTGGATTTTTTTTTTCCCGAGCCAGCCCCGGCCCCCTTCCGCCCAGGCCCCCCCGAACCCCCAAAACCACGGCCCTTTTTTTCCCCCCGGGAAAACAAAAACTCAGCTTGCCCCTTCTGGAGCCCGGAATTTTAGGAGCCCTTGGCCCTTTAAAAAACCAGCCCCCCCTCGCACTGGTGGGGGGCCCCTTTTTTGGGCCCCCGGAACCATCCTAAAAAGCGCGTGGGGAAAATTTTCCCGGAGCCCCCCCCCCGGCCACTCCCAGCCAAAAAAATCCCCCCCCAAAAACAAAAACACGGCCCTTTTTTTCCCGAAAAAACTGGGCCCCGTTTTTTTGGCTGGCAAATTTTCAAAGCCCCCCCTTTTTAAAATATCCCAACAGCCCCACTCCCCCACTGGTCCAGCTTGGGGTCCCCCGGAACCATTCCTGTGGGGGGCCCTGGATTTTTCAGGAGCCAGCCCCCCCGGCCACTCCCAGCCCCCAGCCCCCCAATCCAAACCCCCGGCAGTTTTTTTTCCCTGGCAAACAAAAACCCCACCCCTGGGGTTTTTTTTTGTGGTGTTTTTGGGGGACTTTGCTGGGAAGTGGGGCCGCTGGCCTCCTTGGAAAAATTCCAAACGCCGCCGTAGGATTGGATCCGACCCAAAAGGGGGCCAAACCAGTGGCCCGAGTCGGCTGGTTTTGATAGAGGCCAAAGGGGCTTTCCTGGCAATCTGGCCAATCCCAGGAACGGGGCAGCCCTTTGAGTTTTTTGGTTTGCCAGGGAAAGGGGCCCGGGGTTTTTTTGGTGGTTTCGAGGCCTGTGGGGCGGGAGTGGCCCGGGCTTTTTGGGTCCTCCTGAAAAAAATCCCACGATAAACACAGATTTGTTTCCCCAAACCCAATGCCTGCCCATCCCAATTGCAAAGTCCCCGGCCTTGAATTTGAACTGGGCGTCAATATGTTCCCCCCTGGCGTACCTCATTTCCAAAGAAATCCATGTTGGGTTCCCTAATGTTCTCACAGAAACTGTTTAAAAAATTGTTGCCCCTATTTTTTTCTGGATTTTTGTTTTTTTTTATACTTTTTTTTTTTCGTAAACCTTCCTACTATCCCTTCCACTCTCTGAAGGAACTTTTGGACCCATTATGTTAGTAGTTTGAACCTAATGTTAAAATTCTCGAAGTAAAGTAAGAGAAGCCCAATAAAGAAAGGGCAAATTTTTGTTTTTTATTGCAGGTGGAAAGAGGGAAAGCCCAAACAAAAGGAAACAAAAGAACAAATAATAATGGAATGCTCCCCCTGTCACCTCTTTGTAAAAATGTAAGAGGCAACCAGAACAAGAAAAAGAGCAAGTGCCAAAAAATTCCAAATAGAGAAAAACGCCAACTTTTTATCTGACATAATGTAAAAAATTTCCGGTGCATTTTTTCCATGGCGTTTATTCCTCATGCCAAAAACAAATTAATCATTTGGGAAAGGTGTCCCTTTTCCCTCTTTCTGGAAATACAAGATAAGGAAGATGGCTTGTCCCCCCATTTGCCTTGACAAGCCTGCTATTCTTCAGAGGTGTCCAGCTTGAAAGTCCCCCCCCCCTAAGATCAATGGATTTCCCTGTCCCCACTTATTGATAATGGCAAAAATACTTTAAACAGTTTTTTCAAGCAAAATGAAACTTGCAAGCCCTTACAAATTCTTTTTGCCCCCCTTGAATGGTCAGAATAAGGCTCCTTGCAACCTGGCCATTTTTTTGTATGGACACGAAAAAACCTATGGCAGAATTTTTGTACCAATGAGATGAATGCCCCAAATGAATCACGCCGGTAAAATTTTAACTTAGGAGAGCACAAGAAGAAGATTACACAAGAAGACAGTTACCACATCCTTTCCCTTTTTTCCCTGAAAACCACTGGTAAAAAATTCAAAATTGAACACAAAATCCTCCTGGGCTTAGTTCTTGACCCAAAAGCCTAGGGAGTTTTTACTTTTTTTGTGTTTTCACACGCCTGGAAAAATTTTTTAGCTTTGGATTTCAAAAGCAAAAAAGAATATGGCAGATGAACAAAAACAAGGCCTGTTAAGTCCACCATCAGTATGAAGCAAATATGAAAAGAAAAAGCAGCTGAAGAGTTAAAAACCAACCTGCTAAGTAAATTCTCAGTTATTCCTCTTGAACATTAGCAAAAATTTTTGAAATGGAGTCCCCCCTCCC
Source organism: Zonotrichia leucophrys gambelii (assembly GCF_028769735.1). Classification (NCBI taxonomy): domain Eukaryota; kingdom Metazoa; phylum Chordata; class Aves; order Passeriformes; family Passerellidae; genus Zonotrichia; species Zonotrichia leucophrys. The sequence goes on from NW_026992687.1 coordinate 22,512, forward strand.
CTGAAAAATTGACAATGGGAGGCCAAGAAATAGGGAAAGCGAGAAACTCCTCTTGCAAAAAGGGTTTTCCCTAACAGGGATCTTCAAAATGGAAAAGATTGTATCATCCGTTCAACCTGGAAAAGGAAGTAATGAAAACAAACAGGAAAAAAGGAAAAATTGCATCAACATGCTAGAAAAAGAACTCTGGGCAGTGTACTCCTAGACAAAAAAAGGCCCACTGAAATGGAAAAACCAACTAACTGGGCCAACCCAATGGGCAGCAAGCATTTGTAACTAAAGCCAGAAAAATGTCCCTGCGCTTTCACTCTCTGCCATTCCAATCCAGATGCACACAGCAAAAAGCTTCTGCAACATCCCCCCCCCCCTACTGAATCCCCATCCTCCCCTTGCAAAACGTTGAAGATTTGGAGGGGTCCCCGTGTTGAAAGCTGAGTCCCCAGCAAAAAATTCAAAGGAGAGCTGCCTTTTCCTTTTTGCAACTTTGTCCTTTTTATCAGTTTCCCATAGCTTTTAAGCCCCCATAAAAACATACCACCAATTTTCATCCCAACCTCCATACACCCAGGCTTGAAAAAACACCAACCGACCCCGTTTTTTCTAGAACTTGTTGAATCTACCTCTAATTCAGCTGCCTCCACCTCCCCCCACAGTCCCCCCCCCCCCCTTTTTCTACTTTAAAGCCCAATGAAATGGGGCCTCAGCCCAAAGGCCGCCTTCCCCCTTTTCGTAACTTCTAAGCTAATGCCAAGCAGCAAACCACTACTTTTCTTCTGTGCCCAAGACTTCAGGTAATAAACGATTGCATCTGCCCCCCTTCCAGTGAAACACCTACGGGAAAGAGAAAAAGCCTCTCAAGCCCTCAAAACAGATGATTTTCAGTCATTCCATACTACACAGGCCATATCCAAAAAAAGAAAAAAGCAAGCCTATGGTTTTGTGTACTTTGGCTCCCTACAACAAACACCCTGCCTGCCCTCTGACAATCAAACCTAGCAAGAAAACCCAGCAAACTCTGAGACTTGAGGCAAACAAACCCTTTTTTGAAAGGAAATAATGATGTGAGCAATTTTATGGCACAACACATTTTCCCAGGCTACCGAGAATTAACTTGAAAATTGGTCCCCCCCAGCAAAGGCCTGGGAGACCCAAAGGCTGAACTAATAGGAAAGGGTTAAAAAGGAAAAAAATCCAAAAAAAAAACCCATGAAACCGAAGGTTAAAAAACAATTCCCAAGAAAAAACATAAGGCCAACTGGACCTGTTTTTTTGAAGCCTTCCAGAAATCAGTGGGCCCCCCGGATTAACCATAGCCCCCCATTTCCCAAGTTTAATTGACCCTGCCCAACCTACAACCCCCCTTTTTTTTCCACCTTTTCGGCACACTAAGGTTGAAAATTGTGAGCAATGAAAATCACAATTCCTTGGGATTCCTCTTTCTTAACTTGACGAAGAAGAAAAAATTCAGCAACTTGAAAGTAACCTGTTAAATGATTGTTGAAAATACCCCAGGAACACCGAGGTTGACACATTTTTCCATTTTGTTTTTTTCAAACACAGCTAGCAAAATCAAGGGGGGACCAAGGCGGCTTTCCCCCCTTTTTCAGAACAATTTTTCTTGTTTTTTACAACCATGAAAACCCTTTTTTTTCTTTAGCTTTTTCTCTCTAACAGCAAAAAAGTCCCCCCAGTTCACCCTGTCCCCGTCCCACTTGCAGCAAGTAAAAAACCAATTTTGCATTGCCAAAAGACCAAAAACGGAAAATGGTAAGGTAACAGAGACCTCCGACTATCAGCAATTACGAAGCACATTTTTCGGTAGACGCCCGCCCGTCCCCTGGCAAGTGGGGCAACTGTGACCCGCACACAATCCGCCTTTTGGCTTCAAAAAGGCACCCGCTTTCTTTCGCCTCCCGGCAGCTTGGGAGATGGCCGGCTTGCTTCGGAAAAGTGAAGAATGAAGCTGCCACAAACAATTAGGATTTTGTGGGTTCGCAGCTTGCAAAACCTGGATAAAAAACCGTAACCTTACCACCACTCCCCTACCCTTTTTTTCCAAACACATGGAACATTCGTTGAGGGTGTTTTTTTGAACAACTTTGTTTTTTTTTCTCTTGCAAAACAACTCTGCAAACCTCCTATGCAACATGTACAACAAAACGAAGGGGGAATTATTTTTTCTGTGCAGGCACAGTTTTTCCTCCTTTGCCAGAACATAGTGGAAATAGTTTTTTTTTTTTTTTTTTTTTTTGCAATGATTTTTTTAGACCACAAAAGTCCCCCCCCGAAAAGAAAGAAGGTAACGGATTGTCCCCCGGAGCTTAAAGCCCGGTTCCCCCCGGGCCCCACATTTCGGCAAGAAGTCGCCGCAATCTGGGAGTGCACTGGTGGCCCGCAAACAAATACGCCTTTGGCGCGAAGAAGCCGCTTCTTCGCCTCCGGCAAAGCCTGGGAGAGTGGGGCGCTGCTTCCGGAAAAGGTGGAAAAAAGAAATGAAAGCCCTGCCACCAAACACTAAAGAATTTTGTGTGGCTCAGCTTGCAAACTTGATAGAAAAACATAAAAACCTTTAAACCAACAACTCCTAACTACCTACTTTTTTTCCAAACACATGAAACATTCCGTTTGGAAAGGTGTTTTTTTTTCGACAAACTTTGTTTTTTTTTTCTTTTTGTAAAAAAACCACCTGCAAACCTCACTGCAACATGTTAAAAACACGATGGGAGATTTAGTTTTTTCTTGTTGCAGCAACAGTTTTTTTCACCTTGCCCAGACCAAATTGGGAAATAGTATTTTTTTTTTTGCAATGATGTAGACCACAAAAGGGTTTTTCCCCCCGAAAAGAAGATGTACGGAATGTCCCCCCCCGGAAAGCTTAAGCGCCGTCCCCCCCCCCCGGGCAAAAACCATTTTCGGCAAAAAGCCGCCCGCACTGGGATTGGCGCCTGTGGGCCGGCACCAAATCGCCATTGCGCGAAGGAAAGCCGCTTCTTCGCCTCCGGGTCAGCTGTAAGTGCGGGCTGCCTTTTTTCGGAAAAAAAGGTGGAAGAATGAAGGCTGGCACAAAACAACAACTAGGGGATTGTTGGTTGGCGCACTTTGCCAAACCTGAAAATAGAAGACATACCTTAAACCCACACCTCCCTACCTTTTCCGACCCCAAACACGAACCATTTCGGTTTGAGGGCTTGTTTTTTGAAACACAACATTGTTTTTTTTTCCTCTTTGCAAAAAACTTCTGCCAAACCTCTCTGCAACATGTAAAATCACCTTGGGAGATGGGTTTCTGGCAGGCCACAGTTTTTCCTCCCTTGCCAGACAATAGTTGGAAAATTATTTTTTTTTGGGGCAATGTGTAAGACCAAACATAAAGTCCCGCAAGAAAAGGTTAACAGATACCCCCCGGAGCTAAGCAGCCCGGTCCCCGGGCACAATTCCGGCGAAGCCGCCGCACTGGATGGCACTGTGGAACCGGCAACAATCCCTTTTTGCGCCGAAGGAAGCCGCATTTTCCTTTCCCTCCGGCAGAACGGAGAGTCTGGCGGGGGGCCATCGGAAAAGTGAAAGAATGAAAAAGCCTGCAAAACAAACACTAAGGACAATTAATGTTGCGCAGCCTATTTTGCAAACCAGATAGAAACAGTAAACTTACCAACACCTCCAACATTTTTTCCAAAAACACATGGAACATTTCGTTGAAGGTGTTTTTTTTTTGGGAACCAACTTTGTTTTTCTTTTCTTGTAAAACACTTCCTGCAAAAACCTCCTGCAAATGTAACAACACGATGGGAGGATGTTTTTTTTTCTGTGCCAGGCACAGTTTCATTCTTCTCCTTGGCCAAGACATAGTGGGAATAGTTTTTTTTTTGCAATGATGTAGACCAAACCAATAAGCCCCCCCGAAAGAAGATAGTACGGATGTCCCCCCCCCCCCCCCCGAGCTAAGCGCCGGTCCCCCCCCCCCCCCCCCCGGCAACAATTTCGGCAGAAAGCCGCCCGCACTGAGTGGCCACTGTTGACCGTCACAATACGCCTTTTTTGCGCCGAAGAAAAGCCGCTTATTTTTTCTTCGCCTCCGGCAAGCCCTGGAAGAAGTGCGGCTTGCTTTCGAAAGGGGAAGAAATGAGCTGCACAAGCACTAGGATTGTGTGGCCGCAGCCTTTTTTGCAAACTGATTTAGAAAACTATAACCTTAACCACAACTACCAAACCATTTCCAACCACATGAAAATACATTCGGTTTTTGAGGTTGGGTTTTTGGACAAACTTTGTTGTTCTCTGGCAAAACAACTCTGCAAAACCTCTATCTGCAACCATGTAAAACCAACCCTTGGGAGATGTTTTTTTTTCTGTGCAGGCACAGTTTTTTTTTCCTCCCCTTGCCCAGACATATGGAAAATTTTATTTTTTTTGCAATGATGTAGAACCACAAAAAGTCCCGAAAGGAAAGAAAGGTAAAATAAAAAAACGGATGTCCCCCCGGACTAAAGCGCCGGTCCCCCGGCCACCCCATTGTCGGAGAAGCCGCCCGCACTGGAGTGGCCAAAAACTGTTGACCGCCAACAAAATTCGCCTTTTGCGCCGAAGAAAGCCCCCTTTTTCTTCGCCCTCCGGCAAAGCCTGGAGAGTGGCGGCTTGGCCTATTTCGGAAAGCTGGAAGAAAACTGAAGGCCCTGCAACAACACTGGAAAAGTGTCGCCAACTTTTGGGCAAAACTGGATAGAAAACAGTAAAACCTTTACCACCTCCTACCTTTTTCTAACACATGAACCCATTATCCGATTGGAAGGGTTGTTTTTGCTAACTTTTTCCTTTTTTTCTTCCCAGCAAAACCACTCCTGTTAAGACTTTCCCCCTCCTGGCACATGTTTTAAAAAAACAACATGGGGAGAATATTGGTTTTTTTTTTCCAACCCCCCTACCCCAGTAATTTCCCCTCCTTGCCCGAACATTAGTGGAAAAAACTTTTTTTTAACGAAGTTGGAGTGGAACAAAAAACCGCTAAAGAAACGAAGTAATGGAGTTTTTTTCCGTAGCCCTAAACTGCATGAAACAAAAAGACTGCCCTCTTCAAAAATGGCTATTAGAGGACTCGGAAATACAAAATTTACCCCCTCTTTTTTTTTGACCCCTCGAAGTTGATGGGGCCAAAGCTTTTATTCCTGAAAGCCTTGGCCCTGGCAATGAAGGAGGAACAAAAGCCCAATTGTAACTCGGCCAAAAAAAAATGATTTTTTTCCCTGGGGGAAAAATTTTCATGCTGAAAACAACTTTTTTTTTTCAAACACCTCTGATGAATCAAACTTTTGAAACTGTAAGATGGAAAGGAAATATTTGGTCCCACCTGGCGGGCTTTCAGGGAGGTTTTTTTAACATTTCTCTTACATGGCCTTTGCAACACATACATACGGGGAAGCATATATGCAAAAGGAGGGAGCCAGTGTCCGTTTTTTAAGTTGAATGCTGAGGGGGAAAAGACAAGAGCAGTGGGGGCCACCACCTGAAATAACAGAGATTGGCCCCCCCTATGAAACATCACCAAAATGATTTGTTTTTTACTGGTGGAGGGTGACCTGAAACCGCGGCCAACCAGACCAGACCCCGAAAAAGCCTTCTGAAAAGCCTGGGGATTTCTTAGAAAAACATTAAAAATACCCCAGATAGAAATCCGCGGGCAGAGGCTCCTAGTATCCTGGGTTGAACAAGGGGGTGGGCCTGTGAGCCCCCACTGAGCCCTACCACCCTTCATTCATTCTGTTTAGTTGAATTTCTCCTTCAGATGCATATTCAAGGCAACTGCATGAACAAAGTTTTCTGTGCAGACAGAAAGAAACCCAAAAAAATTGGACATGGGATCCTTGGTTTTTCCTTAAGAGCAATGTTTGTCCCAAGAAAGAAATGTAAAAACCTCCTGGGACAAGTTGTCCCCCCTTCTTCCCCCTAACTGAAATCCCTTTCATGGGAAACATTTCCCAGCTTAATACAGAAAGAACCCCTTCTGATACCGCAATGCCTCAGGAACCCTGACACTGTTTTTGAGGGAAAATTTCCCCCCCTAATTGTAATCTAAAAGACCAATTTTAGGATCATCACCCAAAGGAAAGACTTGTCCAACATAGGTCCCCACAGAATGTCCTAAATTTAAAGAAAAGTGACAACCTTACTTCCAGAAAAAATTCAAAAAATATTTTGTCCAACAAAATAAATGGATCAAATGAATAGTAAAAATTATCTACTTTGTTTTTTAAAAAGAAAAAATAAAGAGTTTTGGTCCCTTTTATTTTTATCAATTTTTCAGTGCATATATTGGACTAAGGGAAAGAAAAAAAGAACCCTCCAGTTCCCCCTGGACGTTTCCCCTGAACTCGAAAGAAAGAAATTTTTTAAAAATTCCTTGTAGAAAACAATTAATTTATGACCCAATTATTCCCAAACAATTTTTTTAGTTTTGTAATAAATCCCAGATTTTTGGTCCTAATGTTTGTTTTTTTTTTTTGCCAGGGAAAATGGCCGTGCTTTGTGGTTTTGGGGGCCTGCGGCTTGGGGAAAAGTGCCCCCAGCCTGGGCTCCCTGAAAAATCCAGGCCCGCGCAGGATTTTGGTTTTTCCCCCAACCCCAAGGGGCAAACCAGGCGCCGATTTGGCTGTTTGAATAGAGCCAAGTTGGCCTCCCGCAATATCCTGTGCCACCAGAAAGGTGGGGAGGGTGAGTTTTTTTGGTTTTTGCCAGGACAAAAAGGGCCGTAAGTTTTTTTTTTTGTGTTTTTTTTTTTGGGGGCCTGTGGCTGGGAAGTGGCCCCGGCTGGTTTCCTGAAAATCCGATACCCAGGGATGGTTTTTTTTTTTCCCAGATGAAAGGTGCATACCAGGCCGCGCGGGCCCCCTCGTTTGAATAGAGCCAATGGCCCTCCTCAATCTGCCCAGACAAAAAGATTGGGCAAGTCAGTTTTTTTTTAACCGTGAAAATAGAAGCCCGAGACTTTTTTGTGTTTCGGGGGGCCCCCCCTTTTTGTCTGGGAGTGGGCCCCGGCCTGGGCTTCCCTGAAAATTCCCCCACGATTAAAACGCAGGATTGGTTTTTTTTTTCCCAGTGAAAAGGTTTGGCCACCATGGGCCAAGTCCGGGCTTGGTTTCATAGAGACCACGTGCCCTTCCCCTGAAAAATGCCTGCCAGCCAGAAAGCGGGTGGCTTTGGGTTTTTTTTTGCCAGGGAAAAAGGCCCCGTGGTTTTTTTTTTGTTTTCCGGGGTGGGGGTGACTGGGAGTGGCCCCCGGCTGGCTCCTGAAACTCCCCCCCAACGCCCGCAAGGAATGGGTTTCCCCCCAACGAATGGGGCCCATAAAAACCAGTGGGCCAAGGTCAGGCTGGTATTGATAGAGCCCAAGGTGGGCTACCCTGCAATCTGCCATCCAAGAAGCGGGGCCGGGGTGAAGGTTTTTTTTTTTTTGCCAGGGAACGGGCTTTTTGGTTTTTTTATTGTTTTCGGGGCCTGTGGGCAGGGAGGTGGCCCCGGCTTGGCCCCCCCTGAAAAAATCCCCCACGCCACGCAGGCTGGTTTTTTTTCCCCAGATGAAGGTGGGCAACCAGTGCCGAGTCGGGCCCATTTCCCTTGGCTAAGTAGAAAAGGACTGTGGGAAGGTGAGGCAGCTGAATTAGAGGTAGATCAACAGTTCTAGAACGGTCGTGTGTTCAAAGCCTGGTGTATGGTGGTTGGTTGAATGGTGTTTGTTATGGCTTAAAGCTATGGAACTGATAAAGGCAAAGTTGCAAGAAAGCAGCTCTCCTTTGCATCTTGCTGGGGACTCTGCTTCACCACGGACCCTCAACTCCAAGTTTGCCAAGGAGATGATCAGTAGGACTGTTGCAGAGCTGCTGTGTGCATCTGAATGGAATGGCAGAGAGTGAAGCGCTGGACATTTCTGGCTTTAGTACAATGCTGCTGCATTGGTGCCAGTTTAGTTGGTTTTCCATCAGTGGCCTTTCTGTCTAGAAGTACACTGCCCAGAGTCTTTCTAGCATGTGATGCCATTTCCTTCCTGTTGTTTTCATACCTTCCTTCAGTTGAAAGGATGATACAATCTTTCCATTTTGAAGATCCCTGTTAGGAAACACTATGCAAGAGGAGTCATCGCTCCCTTTTCTTCTGCCTCCTTTGTCATTTTCAGAGACTCATTTCAAATTTCTGCTAATGTCAAGAGGAATACTGAGATTACCTAGCAGGGTTGGTACTCTCAGCTGCTTTCTTCTTTCATACTGCTTCATACTGGATGTGACTTAAAGGCCTTGTTTTGTCATCTGCATTCTGCTGTGATCCAAAGCTAAATATTCCAGGCGTGTGAACACAAAAAGAACTCCTAGGCTTTTGCAAGAACTAGCCCAGGAGGATTTGTGTTCAATTTGATCTCTACAGTGTTTCAGAAAAAAGGAGATTGTACTGTCTTCTTGTGTACTCTCTTCTTGTGCTCTCCTAGTTAATCTACCGGCGTGACTCATTTGGCATCATCTCATGGTACAAATTCTGCATAGTTTCGTGTCCATACAAATGCCAGTTGCCAAGGAGCCTATCTGACCATTCAAGGGGCAAAGAATTGTAAGGCTTGCAAGTTCATTTGCTGAAACTGTAAGTCATGCCATATCAAAGTGACAGAGGAAATCCATTGATCTAGGACTTTCAGCTGGACACCTCTGAGAATAGCAGCTTGTCAGCAATGACACAGCCATCTTCCTAGCTGTATTCCAGAAAGAGGAAAGGGACACCTTCAATGATTAATATGTTTGGCATGAGAAAAACGCAAGAAATGCACCGGAAATTACTTTAGTCAGATAAAGTGCGTTTCTCTAGTGAGAATTTTGCACTTGCTCTTTCTTGTCTGTGCCTCTACTTTTCACAGAAGACAGGGGAGCATTTCATTATTATTGTTCTTTTGCTTCCTTTTGTTGGCCTCCCTCTTTCCACCTGCAATTAACAAATTTGCCTTTCTTTATTGGCTTCTCTTACTTTACTTCGAGAATTTTACATTAGGTCAACTAACATAATGGTCAAAGTTCTCAGAGAGTGGAGAGAAGTAGAAGGTACAGAAAAAAGAATAAAACAAATCCAGAAAAATAGGCAAATTTTAACAGTCTTCTGTGAGAACATTAGGACACAAGATTTCTTTGAAATGAGTAACGCAGGGGACATTTGACGCAGTCAAATCAGGCCGACATTGCATTGGAGCCAGCATGGGTCTGGGAACAATCCTGTGTATCGTGGATTTTCAGGAGCCAGCTGCCCCTACCAACTACAGGACACCAAACACAAACGACGGCCCTTTTCCTTGAAAAAAAACTCAGCTGCCCCGCTTCTGGATGGGATTGCAGGAGCCACTTGTGCTATCAAACCAGCCCGACTTGGCACTGTGCCCCTTGATCTGGGATATCCTGCGACGTGGGATTTTCAGGAGCCAACCGGCCACTCCAGCCACAGGCCCCAAACAAACCACGCCTTTCCCTGGAAAAAAACTCACTCCCCCGCTCTGGTGCAGATTGCAGGAGCCACTTTCTCTATCAAACCAGCCCGACTCGGCACTGGTGCCCCCTTGGGTCTGCGAACATCCTGCGCTGCGTGGATTTTCAGGAGCCAGCCGGCCACTCCCAGCCACAGGCCCCCAAACACAAACTGTGGCCCTTTTTCCCTGGAACAAAACTCACCCTGCCCCGCTTCTGGCTGGCAGATTGCAGGAGCCACTCTGGCCTTATCAAACCAGCCCGACTTGGCACTGGTGCCCTTTGTCTGGGAACCATCCTGCGTACGTGATTTCAGGAGCAGCCGGCCACTCCCAGCACAGGCCCCAACACAAACCACGCCCTTTTCCCTGGCAAACAAAACTCACCCACCCCGCTTCTGGCTGGCAGATTGCAGGAGCCACTTGGCTCTATCAAACCAGCCCGACTCGGCACTGGTGCCACCTTTCGTCTGGGAACCATCCTGCGTATCGTGGATTTTCAGGAGCCAGCCGGCCACTCCCAGCCACAGGCCCCAAACAAAACTACGCCCTTTTCCCTGGAAAAAACTGACCTGCCCATCTTTGGCTGGCAGATTGCAGGAGCCACTTGCTCTATCAAACCAGCCGACTGGCACTGGTGCCACCTTTCATCTGGAACCATCCTGCGATCTGGATTTTCAGGAGCCACCGGCCATCCCAGCCACAGGCCCCCAAACAATACCACGGCCCTTTCCCTGGAAAAAAACTCACTGCCCCCTTCTGGCTGGGATTGCAGGAGCCCTTGGCTTATCAAACCAGCCGACTTGGCACTGTGCCCCTTGGGTTGGGAACCATCCTGCGGCGTGGATTTTCAGGAGCCACCGGCCACTCCAGCCACAGGCCCCCAAACACAAACACGCCCTTTCCCTGGAAAAAAACTCACCCCCCGCTTCTGGTGGCAGATTGCAGAGCCACTTGCTCTATAAACCAGCCCGACTGGCACTGGTGCCCTTTCTGGGAACCATCCTGCGCGTGGATTTCAGGAGCCAGCGCACTCCCAGCCACAGGCCCCAACACAAACACGCCCTTTTCCCTGGAAAAAACTACCCCCCGCTTCTGGCTGGCAGATTGCAGGAGCCACTTGCTCTATCAAACCAGCCCGACTCGGCACTGGTGCCCTTTCATCTGGGAACATCCTGCGTCGTGGATTTTCAGGAGCCAGCCGCCACTCCCAGCCACAGGCCCCCAAACACAAACAGCCCTTTTCCTGGAAAAAAACTCACCCGCCCCCTTCGCTGGCAGATTGCAGGAGCCACTTGCTCTATCAACCAGCCGACTGCACTGGTGCCCCTTTCTGGGAACCATCCTGGACTGGATTTTCAGGACCAGCCGGCCCTCCCAGCCACAGGCCCCAACACAAACCACGGCCTTTTCCCTGGAAAAAAACTCAGCCCCGCTTCTGTGCGGATTGCAGGAGCCACTTGTCTATCAAACCAGCCGACTGGCACTGGTGCCCCTTTCTCTGACATCTGCATGTGGATTTTCAGGACCAACCGGCCACTCCCAGCCACAGGCCCAAACACAAACCAGGCCTTTTCCCTGGAAAAATACTCCCGCTTCTGGTGGAGATTGCAGAGCCACTTGTCTATGAAACCAGCCGTACGGCACTGGTGCCTCTTTCCTGGGAACATCCTGCGTGGATTTTCAGGAGCCACGGCCATCCCCCAAGGCCCAAACAAACCAGCCTTTTTCCCGGAAAACTCACGACGTTCTGTGGATTGCGGAGCACTTGTATCAACCACCCGATGCAGGTGCACCTTTCACGGGAACCATCCTGCACGTGGATTTTCAGAGCCAGCCGCCACTCCCGCCACAGCCCAACAAACACGCCCTTTCCCTGGAAAAAAATCACTCCCGCTTCTGGTGGCAGATTGCAGAGCCACTTTCTATCAAACCAGCCCGACTCGGCACTGTGCCCTTTGGTCTGGAACATCTGGCCGTGGATTTTCAGGAGCCACGCCACTCCAGCCACAGGCCCCAAAACACAACCGGCCCTTTTCCTGGAAAAAAACTACTCCCGTTCTGGCTGCAGATTGCAGGAGCCACTTGCTCTATCAAACCAGCCCGACTCGGCACTGGTGCCCCTTGTCTGGGAACCATCCTGCGTGCGTGGATTTTCAGGAGCCAGCCGGCCACTCCCAGCCACAGGCCCCAAACACAACCACGGCCCTTTTCCCTGGCAAACAAAACTCACCCGCCCCGCTTCTGGCTGGCAGATTGCAGGAGCCGCTTTGTACTATCGAACCAGTCCGACTAGCCACTGGTGCCAGCTTGGGTCTGGGAACCATCCTGTGCGGCGTGGATTTTCAGGAGCCAGCCGGCCACTCCCAGCCACAGGCCCCCAATCACAAACACGCCCTTTTCCTGGCAACAAAACTCACCCCCGCTTCTGGCTGGCAGATTGCAGGAGCCACTTGGCTCTATCAAACCAGCCCGACTGGCACTGGTGCCCCTTTCTGGGAACCATCCTGCGGGCGTGGATTTTCAGGAGCCAGCCGGCCACTCCCAGCCACAGGCCCCAACACAAACACAGGCCTTTTCCCTGGCAAAAAACTCACCGCCCGTCTGGCGGCAGATTGCAGGAGCCACTTGGCTCTATCAAACCAGCCCGACTTGGCACTGGTGCCCCTTTCTGGGAACCATCCTGCGATCTGATTTCAGAGCCACCGGCCACTCCCAGCCACAGGCCCCAAACAAACCCGCCTTTTTCCTGGAAAAAACTCACCCCGCTTCTGTGCAGATTCAGGAGCACTGGTCTATCAACCAGCCCGACTGGGACTGGTGCCTCTTTTCTGGAACCCTCCTGCGTTCTGGATTTCAGGAGCCACTGCCACTCCCAGCCAGGCCCCCAAAACAAACCACGCCTATTTTCCCTGGAAATAAAACTAGACTAATCCCTCTTTCCAATCAGGACATTTCTGTATCAAATGCTTCACATGGAATTGTCACTCTTTCATGACATCCTGGACTGAGATTTTCGACCAATGCATCTTCCAGCGGTAATGACACATAACTAGGTCCTTTTCCCAGAATAAAACATACCATTTGTGGCGGCAAATTTGCCATGGAGCACTTCTTATAACAGTCCGACTGGCACTGGTCCATCTTATGGGATACATCTAGCGGGGGAATTTTCAACCAGTGCATCCAGCAGGCGAAATCTACACGGCTTTCCCAGGAAGAAAAGACACTTGTCCCAGATTTTACATCTTCTTGAACACTGCTTAAGGAACATGGATCCCATGTCATTATGGATCCGTCTGCACAGAACTTTGTCATGCAGTGCTTGAAATGCATCTCGAGGAATTCACTACACAGAATGAATGAGAGTGGTAGGGCTCAGTGGGGCTCACCAGGCCCAACCCCCACTGTTAAACCAGGATACCTAAGCCTCTTGCCCGCGATTCTAGTCTGGTGTACTTTTCAATGCTCTTCTAGATCAGGCTTCAGAAGCTTTCTGGCAGTCTGTGCCGCGGTTCAGTCACCCTCACAGTAAACATCATTTGGTGATGTTCATAGGCAATCTGTATTTCAGTGTGTGCCCACTGCCTCTTGTCTTTTCACTCAGCATCACTTAAAAGACACTGGCTCCCTCCCTTTTGCATTATTGCTTCCCGTATGTATGTGTGCAGCCATGTAGAGAAATGTAAAAAACCTCCCTGAAGGCCACGCAGACAATATTCCCTTCATCTACCAGTCAAGTTGATTCATCAGAGGTGTTGAAAAAGTTGTTCAGCATGAAATTCCCCAGGAAAATCCATGCCGAGTACATTGCTTTGTCCTCCTTCATATGCCAGGCAAGGCTTTCAGGAATAGCTGCCCCATCAACTTCGTGGGGTCAAAAAAGAGGCTGGCTAATTTGTACTTTTCCGAGTCCTCCTAATAGCCATTTTTGAAGAGGGCAGTCTTTTGCTTTCATGCAGTCTTAGCTACGGAAAACTCCATACTTTCGTCTTTAGCGTTTCTTGTCCTCTCCAACTTTGCAAAAAGTTTTTCCACTATGTCTGGCAAGGAGAATCTGGGTCAGGGCTGAAAACATCTCCCATCGTGTTTTACATGTTGCAGAGAGGTTTGCAGAGTGTTTTGCAAGAAGAAAAACAAAGTTGTCCAAAACACTTTCCAATCGAATGTTCATGTGTTTGGAAAAGGTAGGAGTGTGGTAAGGTACTGTTTTCTATCAGTTTGCAAGCTGCGCACACAATCCTAGTGTTGTGCAGCTTCATTCTTCACCTTTCCGAAGCAGCCGCACTCTCCAGCTGCCGGAGGCGAAGAAGCGGCTTCTTCGCGCAAAGGCGATTGTGCCGGTCACAGTGCACTCCAGTGCGGCGGCTTCTGCCGAAATGTGCCCGGGACCGGCGCTTAGCTCCGGGGACATCCGTACCTTCTTCTTTCGGGACTTTTGTGGTCTACATCATTGCAAAAAACTATTCCACTATGTCTGGCAAGGAGAAACTGTGCCTGCACAGAAAACATCTCCCATCGTGTTGTACATGTTGCAGAGAGGTTTGCAGAGTGTTTTGCAAGAAGAAAAACAAAGTTGTCCAAAACACCTTCCAACCGAATGTTCATGTGTTTGGAAAAGGTAGGAGTGTGGTAAGGTACTGTTTTCTATCAGTTTGCAAGCTGCGCACACAATCCTAGTGTTGTGCAGCTTCATTCTTCACCTTTCCGAAGCAGCCGCACTCTCCAGCTGCCGGAGGCGAAGAAGCGGCTTCTTCGCGCAAAGGCGATTGTGCCGGTCACAGTGCACTCCAGTGCGGCGGCTTCTGCCGAAATGTGCCCGGGACCGGCGCTTAGCTCCGGGACATCCGTACCTTCTTCTTTCGGGACTTTTGTGGTCTACATCATTGCAAAAAACTATTCCACTATGTCTGGCAAGGAGAAACTGTGCCTGCACAGAAAACATCTCCCATCGTGTTTTACATGTTGCAGAGAGGTTTGCAGAGTGTTTTGCAAGAAGAAAAACAAAGTTGTCCAAAACACCTTCCAACCGAATGTTCATGTGTTTGGAAAAGGTAGGAGTGTGGTAAGGTACTGTTTTCTATCAGTTTGCAAGCTGCGCACACAATCCTAGTGTTGTGCAGCTTCATTCTTCACCTTTCCGAAGCAGCCGCACTCTCCAGCTGCCGGAGGCGAAGAAGCGGCTTCTTCGCGCAAAGGCGATTGTGCCGGTCACAGTGCACTCCAGTGCGGCGGCTTCTGCCGAAATGTGCCCGGGACCGGCGCTTAGCTCCGGGGACATCCGTACCTTCTTCTTTCGGGACTTTTGTGGTCTACATCATTGCAAAAAACTATTCCACTATGTCTGGCAAGGAGAAACTGTGCCTGCACAGAAAACATCTCCCATCGTGTTTACATGTTGCAGAGAGGTTTGCAGAGTGTTTTGCAAGAAGAAAAACAAAGTTGTCCAAAAACACCTCCAACCGAATGTTCATGTGTTTGGAAAAGGTAGGAGGTGGTAAGGTACTGTTTTCTATCAGTTTGCAAGCTGCGCACACAATCCTAGTGTTGTGCAGCTTCATTCTTCACCTTTCCGAAGCAGCCGCACTCTCCAGCTGCCGGAGGCGAAGAAGCGGCTTCTTCGCGCAAAGGCGATTGTGCCGGTCACAGTGCACTCCAGTGCGGCGGCTTCTGCCGAAATGTGCCCGGGACCGGCGCTTAGCTCCGGGGACATCCGTACCTTCTTCTTTCGGGACTTTTGTGGTCTACATCATTGCAAAAAACTATTCCACTATGTCTGGCAAGGAGAAACTGTGCCTGCACAGAAAACATCTCCCATCGTGTTGTACATGTTGCAGAGAGGTTTGCAGAGTGTTTTGCAAGAAGAAAAACAAAGTTGTCCAAAACACCTTCCAACCGAATGTTCATGTGTTTGGAAAAGGTAGGAGTGTGGTAAGGTACTGTTTTCTATCAGTTTGCAAGCTGCGCACAACAATCCTAGTGTTGTGCAGCTTCATTCTTCACCTTTCCGAAGCAGCCGCACTCTCCGGCTGCCGGAGGCGAAGAAGCGGCTTCTTCGCGCAAAGGCGATTGTGCCGGTCACAGTGCACTCCAGTGCGGCGGCTTCTGCCGAAATGTGCCCGGGACCGGCGCTTAGCTCCGGGGACATCCGTACCTCTTCTTTCGGACTTTTGTGGTCTACATCATTGCAAAAAACTTTTCCACTATGTCTGGCAAGGAGAAACTGTGCCTGCACAGAAAACATCTCCCATCGTGTTGTACATGTTGCAGAGAGGTTTGCAGAGTGTTTTGCAAGAAGAAAAACAAAGTTGTCCAAACACACTTCCACCGAATTTCATGTGTTTGGAAAAGGTAGGAGAGTGGTAAGGTACTGTTTTCTATCATTTTGCAAGCTGCGCACACAATCCTAGTGTTGTGCAGCTTCATTCTTCACCTTTCCGAAGCAGCCGCACTCTCCAGCTGCCGGGGGCGAAGAAGCGGCTTCTTCGCGCAAAGGCGATTGTGCCGGTCACAGTGCACTCCAGTGCGGCGGCTTCTGCCGAAATGTCGGGAC